>NC_052135.2:62045198-62351701 GCF_016086655.4 Lepeophtheirus salmonis
AAATGACTAACTGATTAGTATAGTTTGTTTATGTAAAAAGGACAGTGGAAAGGAAGTGTCAAAAAATGATCGCTAAACATTTTCATAGGATGGAGAAAATAAACAAAAATTAACTGTGCCCGTTTTGCTACCCTACACTGTAGAAAATCACTGTGTAAAGCAAACTTACTTATTTGTGATAAATAATTTCCTGCAATGACTATACAATTACTTTGAGGGGCTTTCATTTGAAAATTTTAAAAGGGCCACGTCGTGTTTCAAATTATCATTTAATCCATTAATTATTTTTTTTACTAATGTATTCTATGGCAGTACAATATTGTGTTTGTTGAAGGAAAATAATTTTTTCAAATAAAATGATGGATTAAGCCTGTTTGGTATGTTTGTTTTCCTTACTTTCTTTTATTTATGCACATTGATTAATCGTATAATACGTCGACTTTTTGAGGCTGTAAGTAAGTTTCTACTACAAAACTCAATTCTAACATAATTTTACAAAAGTTCAAAATGATGGAAGGTACTCTTTGTCCTGTTAAATGTCCTTTCCGACAACAGTGTCAAATCTATTATGTCCTCTTTTGCAAGATGCACATTTATCTGGGGTGAAGAGTTAACTCCATTAAACTTAAACGAGATATCCAACCATATAGTATAGATATATGATTATTTAGATTGCATACTATATTAAATTATAGTTTTCTTGGAATATTTTTTTTTCAATTGAAATAAATCAAACATCTTTCTATTTCGCTGGAGGAAACACTTATGGTTTACTGAAAAATAAACCATAATTTGTATTTGATATTTGGAGAGACTATCGATTTATTTGAATTTTTGTTTTTGAAATAGCTCTTAATTAACAAAATAAATATGTGACCCTGTGTCTTTAGTATGGAATGCACTAACTAAACATCAGGTAACAGGCTGTGATTTTAATGTTAACACGGTTTTTTGTACAAGAATTTTTTTAAAGACATGGCAAGGTTCAAAATACACCTCTCCCATTACAATTCAGATTGGATTTTTCTTATTTAAAAGAGGACAAAGATTCTTAGATTCAAAACATCCCGTCAACAAATTCCCAAATCACTAATGTACAAAAATGCAAAGCTCAACTTTAATGTCTTTCAATGCTCTATGTTACATACAGGGAGAGTATTCAAGAATTAGAACATTTTAAAAGCCGTTTTCACTTTTAAAGATATTTACTTTGCCCCGTTTTTATGGCAAAACTTTTGAATTAAAAGTTGGTAATTCGACAATTCTCCATACTTTTGTCCACTATGTTCACTTACATTCTGAATGATGTCTTCAAGACTGGGACAAAAAGAAGCATGGCTGGCCTTGATGAAGTCCCAGGACAAGTTGTTCCACTGGTTCGTGATCACAGCCTTCAGGGTATTGACATTCAGTGGAGAAGTATTGTTCCTCTTGCCCTCCAAGATTCACCAAACAGCGAAGTCCAGGGAGTTCACGTCGTGTGAGGACAAAGGCAAGAAGTTTGCCGGGCAGACCACAGCCATGTTCTTCCTGCAGAAATGCTGTACCTTCTTGGACGTGTGTACCGCGGCGCCGTCTTGGGTAAATACATAGTTTTTCCCCTGGTGAACGTGCTCTTCAAACATGACAAGAAATGGTACCTGAGGACCTGATAGAGTTGACTTTCTTAATGGCATTAAAGAACTAGAGAGTCATCTTGCTGCTGTGGTACGCCACGACGCCTAGGACCATGACCTGAGCTGTATGTTTGGTCCTGAAGGCTCCCTCGACGTGAACTCTAGATTAAGTCAAGAAGTAATATTTTTATCCTGTTCAGAACAGCGTCCACTGTGAAAATCTTCCTGTTGGAGATCGACTTGTGTGCGGAGGAGATCGCACACTCTCTGTCGTTATACTTGTTTTCTCGGACACTTTTGATTCCACAAAAACAAAACAAACGACAAATTGTAGCTTTTTGTCAGTTCTTTCAAAAGGATTCTATTAAAAACTTGTCAGACATTTAGAACTGAGACTAGACGACCTCGAAGAGAATTTTAATATTTGATTCCTTATTCTGTATATTTTGTCGTGATACTAATGTTGTTAAATTTTTACTTATTTTTACAATATTTTATGACTTAATATAGTGGAGGAATTTTAAAGTATAATGCTCAATTGATATTCTATTTGCCTTATACCTTAGAACAGTGGTTCTTAACTTTTGTAAGTTGATATGTTACAAAATTTTCCAATAAGCCCATTTATCCCCCCTCCCCCACCAAAAAAAACCTATAATATAGTTGATATTTTTTAACTCTTAAAAAAATATCTTTCCTTATTGTTTTCTTTCTTTTTTGTTACATATGTAGATAGCGATTTGTACAAAACTTCAACTCCCTCCCCCTAAGGTAGTATCAATACTTTTACCTTCAATTTAAAAACTACAGCCTTAGAGTATCCTTTTGACAATATTACTTCAATATACTTCTCAACCTCGTGTAACAACTTATGAATTCTTATGTATAGAAAGAGTGCACTTATTTAAGACGCCTATCTTGTATTACTAACTATAATAATAGTCTACAAAATGTCAATTTTTTTTTTCGTTTGATTAAGATGGTGTGTTCTTAATTACTTTTATCCAGAGAAACATATTTTTTTAAAAGGAGAAAATGTTTTGTAAAGTTTCAATAAGTTGAAATGCATAGAATCAATTCATTGAGGAAACATAAAAGAAATAGTTTTTTAATTTTCAGAAATATATGTTTATTTTTTGGAAATACCAAGTACGGCTTGGTATTCCTAGAACTACAGAACTGGGAGGGATTTCATATTCCAACAAGACTCAGCGCCGGCACACATCTCCATGAGGACCACTAACTTCTTCAACTCCCAAGACATCACTTTCTGGGATTGTATCACCTGGCCCTCCAACTCACCCGACCTCAATCCGTGTGATTACTAATGGTAGGGGAAGTTGGAGAGGAGGTTTGCATGGTCAGCCACAAGAGCATCACAGCCCTGAAGGGCTCCATTACGAGGGAGTGGAATGCTGTCGATTCCGCGGAAGTCATCAGGGCATGCAAACAGGATGGAGAAGATGGTGGCTGCTGAGGGAGGACATGTTGAATAAATTTATTGTTTAATATCATGTCTAACTTTTTCATATTAACAAATACACTCCAAATTCCATTTTTATCAAGCAGGTTGAATTTTAAGATAGTTCCAATTTATCGTGGACACCCTGTATGCTATAGACCTTGTCAAATACAAACTATTAGATTAACTTAGATACAAAACTAGCTAAAAATATAATTAATCGAAGGTATGAACGCAGTCATATAGGGAGACCAATTGCTATGTTTGGAAATATTTACTATGTGATTGTTTTATATAATTTTGTGCACGTGTTATTGAAATGTTTGATTGATTTTAGGATTTTAAGCTAAAATGCTCATTCATGTTAGCATAACGCAATTCCTTCATATTATATTAATTTTGTGTTTTGTATATATCTACATGTATAAAATGAATAAAGATACGAAAATGCTTTGTAAGTACATAAAAAAATTACATTTTTTAAAGTTTAATAAATTCTTCATCTGTACAAGTCCAGATACAGCTTCGTATCAATAACTTGAACACTTACTTTGTACTTATTTTTACTATTAGTCAGTTTGTATATTATTTCCTTTTACCATCAAGTGTATGATACTTGACTTTTTGAACTTTCATTAAATATTATTTACATGGGAATATTCAAATCTTTTATTTTATTCATATTGGGAGAAATTACGAAAATTGGATAGTTAATTTTATGGCTTGTGACTCCAATTTCATACCTAGTGATGAAGAATTAGAGACTCGACTTGGACACTTTTAACACTTGTGATTTGAAACTTAGTCCTTTGAATTGATAAGTATTGCAGAAAAAATAATTCAAGGAATGAAATATTTACATTTCTATAATTATAATTCTAAAATTATTAAGCAAGTACAAGTTTATGAAGTAGCTTGGATTTATTTTTACTACAATCATTTAATCATTAAATAGGCACTTGCTTTCTCCAACATTTTAAGTACAACATCACCCACACAATGCTGAATAAGTATTTTGACAGATTGAAGAATTTCTTTTATAAATAAAATTCAGCTCAAAGAAACCAAAGAATTATTTGATTTCACTATTTGTAATGAATAAAGAGATGAATCCAAAAATTTGTTTCTTTATCATTTGGAATACAACTTGACTCTTTGTTTTTTCAACATATTCAAACATTTAACTTTTATAAGAATTTAACAATCGTCAATATTAATTGTATCTTGTAACCTTTTCTTCAAAAATATAAAGAATATACGAGCAAAATTATTAGTTATTTGATTAATTCTACTTAATTGAAATTTTTTTTTTGTTTAATTATAGGGAGTTGTTCACAACTACACAAAAAGTATGGATGCGAGTTCAACATATATACTTACAGAACACTACTACAGCCAGAGAAGAGTTCTAGAAAAATGAACAGTTCAAAACAACACAGAAAGTTTTCATTCGGTTTCAATATATAAACGTAGTGAAGACAAATACAACCAGAGAAAAGTCTTAGAAAAATCAACAGTTCACAAAAGAAAATTGCTCAAATGCTAGTTGGATAATGCCATGTTAAACATATTTAGGGGTTATTAGAAATAAATGTATAATATATGGCTTACACGTTATGTAAAAGAATCCTTTTCCGTTGAACTTTCCTCTATGTCGAAACTTTTATATATATATTATAAAAGACTAATCCGTGTCTTTAATTTTCCTTTGTTTCATTTTTTTAGTAGATGAGTGAACAATGAAAATATGTAGCTAAATATATGCATAAGTATGCACAATCTAATCCAATAGGATTCATCACTCTTCAAAATAGTGATAGGACGATTCAAAAAAAAAAAAAATTATCGATGTCGATTACGATGTAATTCTAATAAAAATTTTCAAATGCCGATTCTAACTCTTTAATATTTTAAATAATAGTTAAAAAACAATTTTTCTATCAGCGGCGCGGCGTCTACAGAATTATATTTCAGGGGGATGAGCTTGGTTTTTGGAATTTTTATAATAAAAATCCAAAAATTGATACTTTTTGGATTTTTTTTCTGAAAAATTGAATTACAAATATTGAATTTTTAAAAAAAAAAACATTCGAAAAGTGATTTTTTTTATATATACAATTTAATATTTTATTTCTTTTCACAAATTCAAAAATATTCTTAAAGAAATATTTTTTTTTGAAAAAAAAATCCAAAATTAATAACTTTAAACAAAAAATAAAAATTTTTGGAAAAAAATTTCAAAATTCTCAGTTCTCAAAAATGAAAAGAAATTGAATTACTGATATCAAATTATTTGGGAAAAAAAGTTGGAAGATTAAATTGTGTTCTAAAAGATTTAAAAGATACATTGTTATTCATATAAAGTTCAATGTTTTGGTGATTAATTAAATTTCAAATATTAAATTTTTTGGAAAAAAAAATCATATATTAAATTTCCTTGTAAAAAGCAAAAAACTATTAATTTTGGATAGTGTATTTTATTCATAACCTAATAAAATAATAAATTATAATCGGAATCACATATTAAAAATTATTTAACTAATTTCGATACAAGAACTCCTTATTCTACGTTTCCCAATTCTGATTAATCGTCCCATCACTACTTAAATACAACCATTCTACCATCAATTATGTTCCAGGGTGTTATGTATGGTGCGCACACATTTTGCTAAAAATCATTTTCCCGAAAAAAAATAAAAATATATAATATAATGATTTATGATCTGCAATCCTTCTTTTAGAGACTAAAACAATTGCCCTGCACAATGTAAAATATGGTGGAAAGGAGGGCCAATAATTTAAAAAGAGTCACTAAGTATTCGTATTTAACAACGGGATAGGCTCTTTGGAATGCTATTGAACAAGACACTTTGCGCACTAGCAGGATGTTTTTAAGAGGCTAAAGGATTAGTTCATAAAGGACATATTTAATTATCTCTTATTATTGTTAATAGCTATGTATCCAATAGACAATGGACCTTATTGAATACATTTACTTGTAACTCTTATTCTAGAGCAGGCAAGAATCAATTTTGATTTTGATAATAATATAAAAACTCTGTGTAATATTACACTTATGATGATGACGACATTGTAATATGATTTTATGAAATTAGTAAAAATCTCTCAACCAATCAATTGTGGTTGGCTCAATATTTTATTACTACATAGTATGAATATACCATACTTACTTACCAGGTCTAATGCCAGATTCATTTCGAAGCCTTGAAAGTGTTTTGACTCTTTTCCATATTTTGTAGTTTAAAACGATGAGTACAATGTAGGGAAGGAATTCCACTAACAAAAATTTGGACCAAAATAAGTAAATTATAATGTAAATTGGGTTTCTTCGAAGAGACCTTGAAACAATGGAGACGTTCGTTTCCATATAATCACATTCAATATAAACAAATGACCACTCAAAAAACTTTGGAATGTTGTATATAGCTGCAAGAATGAGCCAACCAGAGATTGTATATTTTCTGAAAGATCGAAGTGGATGGCAAATAGAATAATATCGTTCTACTGTGATAAATATGGTCACGACTACTGAACCAACACGGCTGATGTGTGCAAGACCAAACCTGCAAAATAACGTACTTGGTCATAATAATAGTTAATAAAATTTATGTACAATAGAACTGAAGCAATAATGGTTAAAGTTGAATTTTGTAATTGGTTTGAGATTATATTGGTGAGTCATATTTTCAAGATCAAGATATTCATAAGTATGCAATATATATTTACAGTTGAGTTCAGGAAAAAATATACGTCTTGTTAAAGGTCTTTTAATTAAAATATTGCAATGACAATGGAAATTAGTTATACCATTTATGTTTAATGAATTGTTGAAAAGATCATCAAAAACTAGAAATAAGCAATAATGTTATTGCATTAAATGACATTTAACTTAATTCAAGAATCTTTTAATTCCATCGGGATTTTATTGAAGGATACACCAATTATTAATACTTCTAAAAATATATTAACTAAAATATCCATAACATGTTAATTTTTGTCCTAAAGTTTTTCATGATCTCACAATAAAATTACTGCCTTTTTTTGTTCATCAAGTGGTAAACAACAATAAAAAAATTTAGTTGTTCCGAAATAGTATAAATAAAAAATAAGTCTTCAGGTCGTACTCAATTTCTTGTCGTCATAATCACGAAGAAGGACCTCAGTGACGATTTGCGTCACGGAAGAAGATACAAAATTCAATCTAATTTCATGATTTACGTATAGCGTGCATCCATTTTCTTACATTTTGAGAAAGGAAAGATGGTGGCACACCATTAAAATAATCTACTCAAAGTTAAGGAAACTCTTGATGTCCTTGTAAAAACTGTCCAGTGGATAATAAACCAGCACAAGAGGTCCAACACGGTTAAAAACATCAACAGGCGTTGCAAGAAGCGAAGGGTGTCTCCTAAAAACTTGAAAGAAAACTTTTCCGAGAGATGATCAGCAACACCCGGACCACAACTAGGACCCTCGTACAAACCCTTGACAAGGGAGGGACGAAGATGGCACTGTACACTATTAAGAGAGTTTGGCAAAGAAGATATCTTCATGGACGTATGCCTCAGAAGACGAAACGGCTCGGGAAAAAAATGTATACTCTCTACAAGACTTTGCTAGAGATTATCAGAATCAAGATTCCAGCTTTTGGTCAACCATACTGTAGTGTAACGAGGAAACGATATAGTTATTTGGCCATATGGGTATTAAGTTTATCTGGATAAAGAAATGATATGTATACAAGACAAATAGCACTTTCCCTATCATAAAGCAGGTTATTAAAGCAAAACGCTTTTTCTATTCCACTGCCAAAGACAAACTCATCAAGGAATCATGAAAAATGAGGATCACTTCTGGAATTTGAATGAAAACAAGAAGAAATCTCAAAAGGAACTCCATTTAGACCATAAGTGGGGTTACAAAACAGATAATTATCCTTAACATAGAGTCAAGGTAGTGAAGAAATGGTTCAACTAGAATAATGTGAACATCCTAGAATGGCGAGTAATAGTCCTGATGCAAATCAAATTGAGAACTTATGGGAAGACTTGAACTCAAGTTCAACTCCTCTTGAGAGGAGTTGACCAATATTCCACAAGAGACATAAAGGAATATGGACACATATCAGGAATTACTAGAACAAGTCATAATAAATAAAGGCTATGTTTTTATTACTAGAAACTATAAGGATAGGGTATTAATAATTTCGAACATAGCATTTTTAGGTTATCCTTCAATAAAGTACCAATGGAATTAAATGATTCTTCAATTGAGAATTGTTGTCATTTTTTCATTTGTTGGTCAATTATAATTCATAAAAAAAATAGAAAAAAAATATATTAGTTTCTTCACATAAATAAAAAATGACCAAAATTAGCAAAGGCCTGAATAATTTTGAGGAAAAGTGTATAAAAATATATCTACAATCCATTACTTCATTTTTAATAACAATATTACCTTTTCCCTCTCAAAACTAATATTCATAATTCAAAATCGATATTTTCCCATAGTCGATACATATATATATATATTAATAAAGGATGTATTTTTTGATAAAAACTACTAATTACTGAGCAGTTTATGACATGTTTGAATAATCATTCCTATATTATTATGGGACATTATTTGTTAAAAAAAAATAGATGAATATGAAATGAAAAGATCAAACAATCGTTGAATAACTGAAAAATAATTTAATTAATTGCAAAAAATATTTAATATATGCTAATCCTGATTATATAAGTAACATTTGTACAACATTCCAACTTATACCTTGAAGATATTTTTCTTTCATAAATAGTTCAATGCTATTTTTGAAACAAAATAACTTTTCTTAGTTTTGAACAAATAAAATTTTAAATGACAGCTTATCTTTCCATCTCACATAAAGATGAATATATTTTGTATCTGCATGTATAAATATTCTTTGATTATTATGGGCAGTACTGGAGAGACATTTATGACAGGAATATGCATTGAAAAATATGTTTGAACAAGTATTCGTGAAGTTAATAAGCTTCTCGAGTAAATTTTTGTAATTCATGTGATATGATTAAGAGTTGATATCCACTGGATGATGTTGCTCTTATACGAAATAGTTTATAAGATAAAGAAGTTTGTCTAAAAAAACCGTTTATCTGGTCTGAGTTGGTTCTATTTGCTTGTACATATTCATATTTAAGTTATATTTTTTTAAATACCAAAAATCATAGTTACAACAAATACTAACAAAATAGTTCTCTATAGATACATAAATTTATGTTTGAAAATGCTTCAATAAATAATTTGTTTATGTTTGTTAATCCTTGACTACAACAATTACTTAAGTGCTTTATTAGTTAACAATAAAAACATAATACAACTTACCCAATTGGAAGTACATATCCAAAAACTTTCTTTCGATACTTAGAAGAAATAGTTGGCATTCCAAAAATAACTATAGCCATTGTTAAGTATAACAGATCATAGATGACAAGTATAATCAGTCCATTTGTAAAGTTCTTCTTCATTTTTTGTCGTAAAAGTAAAACTATAGACAATAAATTTCCAATTACCCCAATTATGGATACACTAGTCAAGAGAATGCCTAAAAAAAGAATATTCATTATTATTTATTTCATCCATCTATACAATAGTGCTGTGTCGACTTGAGGCAATTAAGCTAAGTCATTAAAGATCGAATAGAGACGATAACTTAGAAAAGTACATATTGAAATGGGAAAAATTATTCAGCCAATTTAGTAGTTTGAAAACAATATAAACTTAAAAAAATTAAATTTGATTTCAATGAATTTTTGTGTTAATAAAAATATTGAAAAGTTGGAAAAAACATGAAACAGATATGACGTGAGCTGATATATTGAATCGTAATCATAAAACCAAATCATCCAATATATCCATTGTATCCTATCATGGCATGTCATTAGATACGTATCGGCAAAAATTCTTCGAAAGAGGGAATACAAAAAAAATCGTTGTTTAATTTTTGAAGCCAGGGAATGCTTAAGATAGAGAGCACTCACATTTAGATTAAGGAAGGCATCTTTTATGACTTATGTACTTTTCAAAAACTATTGAGAAACAATCTAGGCCTACCTGGTTATTTCATTTTGTAAAAACACACCATAAATTGTATTAATTAAAAGGGCTTTTCAAAGTTAGTTTTCATAAAAATTTCTTTCTCTTTTTACAGTCATCTCGGTAACATTAATACTAGGTGCGACGAAAAAATCTTAGCACTTTAAATCCAGAACGTTATAAAGATGTATTTCAGGAACCAGTTGTAATAGGGTATATCAAAAAAATAAAAATAACTAATATCATGTCTTGGCCACCCTAATCATGGATATAGCCTCCCCCCGGGAGACACAATGATGGCTTCTAGGCGGCCACATAAGGCCTTGTACCCATTGCAAGTGCTCATACATAGCATCCCAGTGTTGGTTGACGGTGTTCCTTGAGGTTGTTAATATTTGGGTGACGGACAGTGCAGACCTTGGACTCAACATACACGCAAAAAGACAATTCCAATAGATTGACATATGGTGTGTAGAGAGGCCACATTTTCTTTTGCCAGAAAGGCAAGTTGTCCTTCAACCACTTCTGGGTCTTTGTGGACGTGTGTGTAGGTGCATCATCCTGCTGGAACACCACGTTTGTGTACGGGTAGTTGGTCGGGAACCATAATAACAATACAATCTCTGTTAATTTCTTGCCAGCGTCCAAAAGTGCGTTCACCAAAATTCATTGGTAACGTTCCGATGGCATTTTTTTGGATTCTAACACACTTAGGAAGATTTATTTTTTTATTTTATTTTAGTATTTGACCGGAATAATTTTACCACCTTCACAAAAATCTTGATTTATGTAGCAAAAACAAAGTGTAAAGATTTTATTGCCGCAACTGGTTAAGCGGGATCAAATTGATGAATGAGTACTTTATAATTCAAATACTTTTTATTCAAATAAATTGCTCTCTCACGAGTCAGTATTTTCCATCAAGTAAACATTAACTAACAAGCCCTAAAACAAAAAGTAATTAACTAATTTTTGGATATATTAAATGTTTTGATATCAGACCATGTCTAGTATATACCCAATTCAATAATTTTGATTTATTTTTTGTAGCTTTTTTCCAATCATAAGAGCCACTTTAAATGAGAAGCCGTTATGAGAAAAGTTTTGCTAGTGCATTACACGGCCAGTTCTATCAATTTAAACATGCTCAAGGGTCTGGATAAACTAATAAGAAAGTCAATCTTCATTCCAGACGCCTTCAAAGAGGACGGCTTCTGCCGAGCTCTAATAGAGCATACCGACTGACCAGGAAATTTTCTAGTCAAGAGAGATTCCAGATAGCTCTTCTCTGTTACGCAAAATTAAATAAATGCAAAGAATTTCCGATTCATGACGTAAACGGAGAGTTGATACTATGTCATACTATATAATAGTACAATAGAGGAAAGAGCAGGAAAGAGGAAGGAACGAAAAGAGTAAAAAGAATGGAAGAAAAAATTGTATTCTTCCAATATTATAATTGCCATATTAAAGTAAACAGTTAAATTTTATAGCCAAAAATAATTACCATTTTTTATTGTATAACATCGTAACTACATAATAGATAAAATAAAAATGGAAAAAAATAATAAGAATATTTATTTCATTCAAAAACCTCATTCATGTCCATCTGGTCAATATTATTATTTACTAAAATAACAGTAAAAAATAGTTTATATAATATTATTTTAATCTGGATACCATTGGAATCTAAAATCTCCCAGTTATTGTGAAAGATTACTTCAATTCAATAAGGATTATTGTGCATTTTATAGTTGAAAGATAGAATTGAATTATAAGTATTAAACAAACAAATTAAAACTAATTCTTATTCAATTTATGTTTGAACGAAAAATATTCAATTTATTATTTTCCTGAAGTTTTACTCATTTTGATGCGAGGATTTGTTTAAAAAATGCATTGAGTACAGAACATAAATATAAACATGTTGTATATATTATAAAATGATATTATGATTAAAAAAATAACAACTACGAATATCAAATAGAAAAGGAAAACCGATTGATACGTGTGCTCTTTCTTCTCTTTTGTTCATTATTTAATAAGTTGTAGTGTGTTAACATATCCCTCTAAAAGAAGAATTATCTCCTATCTTTGGTGTAATTTGATTTAAATATTTACATATCATTATAAATGTTTTCCATGTACTAATGCTATTTAAAATGTAGAAAGTTATCCTCTTTAGAGCAATAATTGATGTTCTCACTCCAAAATCATACACAACTCCGCTGATTTTAACAAAAGTTCTCAATTTAAGTGTAACATTTGTATCTCTCCTACTTTCTCCTTGCTCTCTTACGAAAAAACAATATCAAATTATGATAAATATTCTTCTTATTATATTTGCTTTACTAATTTATTAAAAATCAATAAAGTTTTTTTCTCGTCATATATATACACATTAATTAGTGTTTTTTTGTATGTACGTAAATGAATACTTTTTATAATTTAAAGTCATTAATGATTATTGTTATAGAAATAAAAATGAATGCATTTGGCGAGTAAAAATGAACCCCCTCTTTTAACTTAAACAAGTAAATGGTACAATGTAAGCGATTAATTAATATTTAGACACCAAATGCACTCACTTTCACTTCTCTAATATGAACTATATTATACATCTAATCTATATTAAATAATCTAATATAGTGTAGACGAACACGGAACTCTAAATATATTGAATACTCATGGATTTTTTTCATAGTTTGGAGAAAGTCATTGGTAATGAATTATTGAATTTCAACCTATCTAATTTTCTTTCAATAGGGCTTTTAAAATAAGGAAAAGTGAAGTATTTGATAATTTAGTTAAGGAACAAGCAAATGTATTATACTGTAAATATATTTATTGGATATGGTTATTTTTTCATTACATTTGCCTGAAATTATAGATTGTTTTGAATTTAAATCATCATTAACTTTTTTTAGATAACTTTGCTGTCATTATTTTAAGCCATTGAACATAAATGTGATGAAAGAAATGTCCTTTCAAACATTTAAGAGTGTCCTTAAATAGCTTACTTCTTATTGAACATATTTGAAAAATTACACTTCTAAAATTTTGGAAGTGAAAAAAGATGGATTTGATAATTTTTGTCTCCATGATCGGGTTTTTTTTCTTCAAATGTTTAATTAAGAATCTACTATTGTTTAATAAAACAGATTTATCACTCAACTGAATCTCAGATACGGTTTGATAATGTTTGACTCCTATTTACTCAATGGTTGAATGAGAATACGAAAAACTAGTACACACTTAAAAAAGCAATTAGTTCATTCCTGAAAAAATAAAAAACAGATGAAGAATAATTTACAAAAGAATGCTTAACTAGTGATACATTTATTATGCTTATATGTACATATAAGCACAATTATGTAATCTTCATTCTATTTCTTTCTTCATATGGTTATGCCATTAAATAATATGTACTATCATATCAGTTGTCACTACTTTTTTATCTAATAATGTTTTGAACTTTGGTTCGTTGAACTTGAATTATCTAATGTTAAGTTATCAATCATTTTGCAAATATTTAATTTATTACAGCTGGGAAGAATCAAAAAACTACCAATAGATTTTATGATTTTTTTTTCTCTTTTGGGAGGAAAGGTGCAAAAATCCATGAATATAGAATTTAATATTTCAAATTTAAAAAAAATGATTATTTAGATAATTTAAAAAAAAAATGTAGTCATATTTTTCCTGAAAAAAAAGTTATTTTATATTGTAAAATAGTTTTGCTTTTATCCAAAATTAATCAAATATCCTTCGACAAAACTGGAACTTTACTTTATTTGACTTTCTCTGATAATTTAACTTCTTTACTCTTGGATACAAGTCAATAACTTTTAACTTGCATAGAAATATAATCTCCTGTAAGTCAGTAGTTCTCAAATTTTTTACATTACTTTTTATGAGACAAAATAATCAAATTTTCATGTACCGCTATTATTTATAACATATGCTCTATTTTCACACAAGACAAAAGACTTGATGACTTTATTAAAGCCTTAATATTGTATAATAATTGAGTAATATATCATTTAACGTACTTATTCTTGGCTAAGACGTCATGTCACCGCCTCACAGCTAAAACACATACCGTTTATAGGAATTTTTAAACCTCAATGAATGCCACCAGCGGGTTATTACTGAGCCTGAAATGCATTGGCCTCTTCCTTGACCATATCCTACATTACAATTCAAAGGTTTTAAGATGAGGTGAATATTTAGAAAGGCTACAAAATTTCATCAAAAATGCTCAAAATTGTTTTTTCTGTTTATTTTCAATACTGGCTCGAGCACTGTTCAACTGTGGCAATATACTTGAGTAACAAAATTTTTAGACAAAATACTTTGAAACTAAAAAGTGGTGTGTGATGAATTTGTAAGATTTTTGGCCTTGTTCAATGTAGTCGCCTTCTTCTCCAGACTGTTTGCCTTTGGATTCTCGGATCTAGGCAATGCAGAGAGAAGGGCTTGCCGCACTCATCATGCAATATTGCAGTACTTAAGACCTTTGTTGAAGATGTGTGGGCTAACATGTCGACGGAGTATGTGGCCAGGGTATGTTCCCGCTTCAGACCTAGGTTGGAGACCATGGTTGTGGTCATTTTGAATTTTTATTTGTAAAAATTATATACTTAATTGAATAAAAAATAAACTTTCTACACCTTAATAACTTTTTTTTCAGGAAAAATATGACTACATTTTTTTTTAAATTATCATTTTTTTAAAATTTGAAATATTAAATTCTATATTCATGGATTTTTGCACCTTTCCTCCCAAAAGAGAAAAAAAAAAGTCATAAAATCTATTGGTAGTTTCTTTATTCTTCCCAGCTGTAATAAATTAAATATTTGCAAAATGATTGATAACTTAACATTAGCTAATTCAAGTTCAACGAACCAAAGTTCAAAACATATATTAGATAAAAAAGTAGTGACAACTGATATGATGGTACGTATTATTTAATGGCATAACCACATGAAGAAAGAAATAGAATGAAGATTAGATAATTGTGCTTCTATGTACATATAAGTATAATAAATGTATCACTAGTTAAGCATTCTTTTGTAAATTATTCTTCATCTGTTTTTTATTTTTTCAGGAATGAACTGATTGCTTTTTTATGTGTGTACTAGTTTTTCGTATTCCCTATTCAATTATTCATAATACAAGTTAATTAGTTGCTAGCAATAGTTCCAGAGATTAGTTGAATTAATTAGAAAAGATAGACGAATCTTCAGATTCGTCTTCAAAATCCAAAAATATCAATGCAAAATATTAAAAATACTGAAGCTATTATTTCCCTTTTTACAGTATAAGCTGCATGTCCAGATAATATTAAGATATTCTGTGGTACTAAGTCAAAACTAGAATAATCTAGTTACTCATTTGATCTGTGTTTATGATCGAAAGCCAATCAAAGTTCAAAGGAAAACTATTTAATGAACACTATTTCTTTCTCTCGTGTATCTTTATTTATGTGAAAGAAAAGGGGTTCCTTAGTCCATTTGTAGTCCAATTATGGTTCGGAGCATAGTTTGGGAGCACTTTGATATCCACTATGTGAACAACTGTTTAGCCAAATGTAAGATCTGTAGAAAAAAAGTTTCACTTGTTAGAAAAATCGATCCATTTTTTCCACTACCCCATTAAGGGATCATCTCCAGTCGAAGCATAATATTGATTTCTTGGCTATTATTCAATGATTCGCCTCACCTTTGCCTTTAGCCGAAGATAAGTGAGAATTTTCCTTTAGCCTCACTTTGGTTGATCCTCCTTCGGTCTATCTCTATTAATTAAGCATCAACAAACAGACACACTTTGATTTAGTAATATAGAAGATAACTCCCAAAGAAATCCTGATTGTTACTTTTTCTTTTTCATGAGCATACCCAGAAAATTTTACTCAATGCTTAGATGTTCTCTGCTCAAGAATAAAATAAGCCAATATTGAACTTTATTATCCTGATAATTGGAAGAATGTTTTACAGAAGAGCAGTTTAGCTGTTAAAAAGTTTTATAAGATCACTCTTACTAATTAAATGTGAGAGGAAATTAGTAATTTAGGAACGTATTTTGATTATTGTTCGAGTAAATTTTCATCATTTGAAACATTTTGGTTCTACATTTGGCATCATTATTATCCATGCATATTCTACAACAATAAGTAAGCTTTACTGCATGTTTAATTTTATAAGTTTATTTGTACATTTGTATCTTTAGATGGATATGTGTTTAAATGTACATATACATTCCATAAAGTCATTTTTGAGTGTAAATACTTAATCTATGAAATAACCCAACAATCGAGCGCATGCTTCATATTTAAAAAAAGAAGAAGAGTATATGCAGATAATATTTCCTAGAATGTATAAGCTGATTTTTATAGTTAGTCATCTGAAAGGATGTATTATTTTCCAAAGCTGTTATCATTATTATTTAATGTTTGAAAAACAAACTTCTGAATATAAAATAATAATTAGTACATGTGTTTACTAAAGACAGAGAGTAACAATGTGGATTTTTGTGTGAGAATGTAGCGTAGGTTTTGCGTTAATTTGAGTTAGTGTATGTTTCCAAACAGGAAATCAGAAAAAGTAATAAACCCATTTAGGTGTAACATTGAAGAAAGGTTATGTAGGTTAACAGTAATAGAATATAAAATTTTGAGATGACAAGGTCTCATTAAATGTTAGAAACGCCAAATCTACCTTAATTTTTGACAACTTGAGGTACAGAACTTAAATTAATTTTAGAGAGGTCAAGGGTAATGATTACATAAAACGTTAAAAATGCATTAGTATTATAATTAGGCAAAATTATTATAGGTAAAGATTTGTGTTCTACCGAGTTCCCATTCTAGTTAGCACTATTTTGAGCTTAAAATCCACTTTCAATGAGACACATTCATAATTTTGCTCGTATGGTTTATAATAAATATATATTTTCTAGGTAATAGCAAATTTTGATTTATTTGTTATTTTATGATAATCTATGAAATTTTATATAATATTCTGAAGATTATCGTATCCAATTATAAATGTATTTAATAACGACATCTAACCCAGGTGCAAACTTTGTGCATGAATACTTGATGAATACCAATATAAAATAGGTTACTTTCCCTATTGACCATGTTCTCAGTATCTGGAAAAGCATGACCCTGCCATCTAACATGTGCGACTCCAACAACCGTTTGAAGTTTCCCAACTGTTACTACGAGGTTTTTCTCTTCATCACAGCTGTAAAACAAGATTCTTGTTATGATAAAAAAAAAGTCACATCGATGAAAAAAACAAAAACCTTTTAATTTGACAAATCAGAGGTTGAGCATTCACACACTAAACATCATTTAGGAGTATTAGGCTGTAAACAGTGGTCATTTTCTCAATAGGTAAGTAGCTGTTGCACATTGTGACCTTGTTTACATAATTTACATAACTTGTTTTGTGTTACTCACTACTCAGCCTGGGACTGAGAAAAATTAAAACTGCACATAAGGCTATTTTATTTTCATAACATGTCTATCTATGACTAATAAAATCAAACTAAACAAACAATGTCCTCACTTTAGTAAACAAGGTACTGTCAGTAGTGCAATATCATTTGACTGCATGTTTGGGCCTTTCTTAGTTATACTTAAATAAATGGCAGCCTCTAATTTGGCCAACTACACAATAGGAGATCATTTTTTAGCTTAAAACCCAAGCCACATTGAGAGGGACCCATAGGAAAGTACGGGGGTTTCATTCATTTTTTTAAATTTGATTTTTGTTAAAAAGTAATTCTACTTTTGTTAAAAAAAATGTTAATCTTTTTGTCTATGACTTTTTCAAATAAATTTTGAGCATATTGAAATAAGGTTAATTGTACTACAAAAATTTTTATATGATTCTGTAAGTGATGTTGTCCTGTGTTGGAAGAATTACTGACCGAACACATATTTTGATTCGACACCTGCAAAAAGCTGGAGATTCTGCATTAGTAGCTATTAAGTTTATGTCGTTTTCTTCAGTACAAGATTGTTGAACATCTTTCGTAGTTCCTAGTTGAGGATCTTTAACTGCATCTCCTAATTATGGGTTCCCTCTGCAATGCTAAATTTTTGATATTCTTCCACAATTACAGGCCATGGACCTTCCTGTTCTTCAGAGGGTTTTGATTCAGTTGTCGAGAGCTTGTTCAGCGACTGAATTGTTAATAGTGGTAGTAAATTACATAAATTTAGGAGCAAAATATGTTCAAAGGGCTATTTTTTTCAGGTATATCATCTGGATTTGATTAATAGTTTATTTGGATATTGTTTTAATTAATAAATGTTGCTGTTTATTCGGAGAAACTTATAAATATACTAATATTGCTATATTACAAAATAGCTTTTTAAATTTAAAAAAAAATAGTTTTTAGAAAAGTTGTTCTTCTACGAATTTCGTTATTGGACTGTAATATTTCAAAAACTATATTATTTGAAATAAATATATTAATTACTTAAAATGTTCCATAACCCATTATATTTATTTCTTCAATTACTATATTTATCAAATTTTAATGGAACTCAAGTAACTCCAAGAATGGTTCAAAAACTAAAAAGGGATCTAAGCAATGTGTAATTATTTTTAGAACGTGGTCAAAATAAAACTTTTTCTCTTGTTTTTCCTTGTTAAAATTTGTTTTAAGGCTGAAAATACAATGACAAATGAAAATGTGGGTGGGGGAAAAAATGCAAAATTTAACTATTGTTAAAGTTTGGTACATATTTGGCATAAAAAATCAAGGAATTGATTTAATTTACAAACACATACGGGGTTTATTCATCCGATACAATTAACATTAGCCTTTACAACGATCTCAACACGAGGTCAGAAACTATGGAATGGTTAAATGTATATATATATATATATTTTTTTTTTTTTTTTTTTTTTTTTTTGGGGGGGACTGTACTAAGTATCACAAATGGCTGATTTTCAGCCTTCATATTTAGGCATCTAATTGTGTTGGATCTACATTCGTCTAAACCTCACGAAATAGTTGTCAAAGAGGTTAAATTCTGGGTTGGAGGGAAGCCATTTAGAATTGTCCCAGAATTGTTTGAATGGCTAGCTGCAGAATTCCTGTGTCTTAATGGCAATGGAATAAAGTACATCTTTATTTCGGCTGAATTTTTAAGAGGGGTAATTTTCTTGATTTTGAAAGCCATTGGTCATTTTGGCATTTGAGATACTGATCAATAGTAAAAAAAAAGTTCGGAAGAATTATTTTTCACGATTTCACTATTATACTTCAATAGAGTTAAAATTCCGTTGCACTTTTCTAATATTTTCTTTATCGTTAATGTAATTAATAGGTGTCTTGGAGACCTTACGTAGTTGTGGAGTCTTAAAAGTTGTAGTTTTTTGTCTGAATTGTTAAGAGAAACAGTTTGACAAAGAAGGCTATTCTTTAGCTATTTGCGAAATTACCTCCTCTAAGCCTGCCATCTTCTTCCAACCTGAGCTAGAGACGATTTAATAATGTCGTTCAGATCCATTCCATTCTTAATTGTCTTGTCAATTTGAATACATACACAAGAATAGGACCTTTCTGTAGGTACTTGGTTGTGATGACCTGTCGTCTTTGATCCTCTTGTCAGATCATTATTTATTCAATTGACACAACTAACCCCTCATTGTAAATATTATATACACTTCTGAAGGGTTATGTATTTTGATTGGTTCCTCAGAAAATATTAAATGAATTATTGAAGTCTGAATTACTATTAATTTTTTTTTTCCTAAGTCCTCTGCTCATATAAGCATATTTATCTAAACTAAATTAGTATATCATGATTTTAGTTTCCTTAAATTAGCATGCTTCAAATTATGTCAATACTAATACGAGGTCTGATTAAAAATATAACATGAGTTCCTAATTTTTTAATTATGTTGGTACAAATATTTCGACAATATCACCCATATTACATTTTAATTTATTTTTGACAGATTAAAAGGTGGGAAGTTTTTGAGCTTGCTCTGCAATTTTCCACTATTGAGAAAAATGAAAAAAGAAATTTAATTATGTGTAAAATTCTTTAAAAACTTTTTTTTTAACGTTAGCATTTTGAATAAGAAAAACTCTTTTACAAGAATAAATAATCATTCGACAATTTTTAAGAATTTTTCCTTGTTTTTAAACAGAAGAAAGTTACAGAGGACATCAAAATACGTCTAATCTTTTACTTGTCAAAAACAAATAACAATTCAAAAGATATTGCCAACATACGTTTTGGACATTTTTTAAAAATTAGTGGAAGAATCGAATTATAATCGTATTCAAAACTAGAATGTAACAGTTTATTTTTGAACAAAGTACAGTTTGCGGAACCAAAAATAAGAATTAAGCTAATAGCTATGTATCTCCGTTAATATTCATTTTAGGAGGTTACTTAGAAAAATATTTTCAAACCACATTGTTTAATTTTCTGTTTATGCCCATGAAGTTATATTAACTAGAGATAATCTAGACGAGAAAAAAAAAGAAACCATGTCTTTTATTTTCTAAGCGCACAAGCGGTCCCCATAAATGGCTGCAGACTTTGTTGAAGTGTCCTTAGCTGCTGTCTACAACATCAAAAAGATCCTGAATGAAAGTAAAACTGCGAAACGGAAGTCGCGAAGTGATGATTCTGATCTTATTGTCAGTATCCAAGCAAAAATCGTGACCACACGATCTCCATTATAAAGTTGGCCTTGCAATTTGAGGTTAACGAGAAGACCATCACGCCCCTTGTCTGTGGAGATTTGCTGTGGAAATCATATGCAAAGACTGTCAATCGCCTTTTGACTGATGACATGAAGGCAAAAGTTTGAAATGGTGCCAAAAAGTCATAACCTACCTGAAGAACCATATCTCTACTTTCAAAATTTTCTCCGATAACAATATTTTCACCTTGGATGATGTTGAGAACAAAAGAAATGGCAGACACCTATCCAAATCAATGGAAAGAGTTCAGGTGAGCTCTAGACAAAACATATAAGTACTTTCATGAAGAGTTCATTATAAAAGTTGTATACAATATATGGAAGTATTATAAAAGGTATTTCTAGATGCAAAGGCCTCAAGATAACAATTCCAATATAACTTGTATTGATATCGAATTAATATGAAAAATAGAATAAATCTAATTACAAATATACATACCTAAATATAGTTATGTTTTTTTTTTAATATGAAGAATAAGCCCTCATATCACAGTACATATGGGTTTTATTTATTCATAAATATTTCGATGTATACCAATACGATTCGAGATATCACTAACGAGTGGATTTGCCATGTTTGTGACACTAACATCGAGTATTACTTCCCCCTCTTTTACTTTTGCTGTCATATCGCCCCGCTAGTAAAAGTAGTTGAAGCAGAGATCTGGAGGCATTTTTAATAGAGACTGAGTCCCTCTGCTGATTGCTTTCAACGACGGCAAATATGAGGGAGGCTTTCAAGATAGAGTTTGTCCTTTCACAAGTCCAGAGGATAAAATATGCGGCAAAAGTCAAGACGCTCCTTTCAAGTTGGGATTAGAGAATTAGTAAAAAGAGTGATAATAGAGCCGGGCTCTTTTAAAAAGGATGCATCTAGTGTTGACAAACATTAGAGCTCCATAGACAGTTTATCATATTTTGGAAAGATGGAGGGAAGATCTCTGTTTTTATCTAAATATTAAATGCGAATGTCTGTTTGTGTTTGTTCGGGAATAACGGACAAATCAATGAATGGATTTTGCTAAAAAACTTTATATGCGTTTTCAAGGCTACAGATATGGTTATGATAAGACTTTTTTGGCCTTCAAGGCCATGCCAGACTTTAAATAGCATTTTTGACAAAAAATGACTATTTGATTTACACTAAAAAATAAAGAACATAAAATTTTAAGAATTATTATTCCTGCATATAAAAATGTATCTTTGTACCCGTTTCTTAAAAAGAGATTATAATGTTAAGAGAATGAAGAAAAAGTAGCTTGAATAACGCAAAGGATTTTTGACAATAATATGAAAGAGAAGCAAACAATAGTCTAACTTGAATATTTTTATTATCTTAACCTTATCATCTTCTTTAAAAAAAACAACAGAAGAGTTCATAACTAATTTTAATTTCTTAATGCTACATGCAACGCCGGGCAAACCTATTCTATCTCCTTTGAAGAAAAGTACAAAGATACAATATATACCTTCACCAACATACAGCGAGACTACTTCTTTATTTTTTGTTTTATATTAAGCAGAAGAGTTTTTAATAAATTTTAATTTCTTATTATCTCGGGCAAACACACTGTAGTCTATATTAATTTTTCTTATATGTTTTTTATATCTGTATTTACATTGTTTATAGAAGTCTGCTCATCACCTGCGAGGGTGTGAAAGACTGATCATTGATAATGATGAAAATACAGTATATTTTTTAGCTGGCCCGTTTATTTGGAATTGGTAAACTTAAGAATGAATTATCTTTTCCTTAGAAGTTGTCATTATCATTGAATTCCAGGGTATTGAATATCCTTTCCTAAATAGATTCAATTATATTCAAAACCTGATTAGACGTTCGTGGAGCGTAACCCTGAAAAATTGTTAGGGAGTTATAATTGTAAGGCCTTCTTGGACTCAGAGTATAATTAATGATTGACAACGGAGTATGTTTCTAGCAAATGTCCTTGTACATATCATTTTCTTCTTCCTCCCTTGTCAGAGCTGATTGTTGTGGGTGGGAGAGAGAGAACAAGGGAGAGTAAATAATAGTGTTTTTTTTATATAAATTTAACATTAGAAGACAAAAATAAGACTAAACATGTCATTTTTATGCTCACGTTTAAATTATTCATATTTGTTTTTTATATTAACTAGAAAATAAATTTCTAATATACCAGGTATGCGCCTATGAAATGATATATTATTGAAAAAATTTAAACATTTATTGAGAAAAAATGGTTATAAAGTTAATTTTGAAGCTATGCACCTTCACTAGCTATATATTTCCCCCATCAATCAAGCAATTTAGGAATGTTTTTCCAAAAAAAAATGCTTCGTCTTTGGCTGCAAACCAGCGGTCGACCCATTTTTTGGCTTCAGCGTTAGAATCGAAGCGTAAATCATTGAGTGCGTGGCCCATCGATGCAAACAATAGGTTCCCAGTTGTACGATTCAACGAGCTGGCGGGTGGCTATAGAGCGATGCGGGGGTGTGTTGTCATCAGGGGAAATTGCCTTGTGCTGCCCGGCTTCATATTTTGTGCGTTTTTGGGGTATAATACGTTTTCCAACAGTCCGACGGTCAACACCCAATCGTTCAGCGAGCTGTTATTGCGTTTGACCATCATCCTCATCCAGCAATGCTTACAATTCGGCGTCTTTAAACTTTTTTTGGTGGCCGGCCACGCTTTTCCATTCTCACGTCAAAATCTCCAGTATAAAATTTTAAAACCACCTGAAGCACTTTGCTCTACTTAGAACATGCCCACTGTAAGCTTCCTCCAGTATTTGATGGGCTTGAGAAGCGTTTCTCTTCAATTGGTAGCCGAAAATCAATGATGTCCGAACATTGTAGTTTCTAGGCATAAAATTAGACATTTTTACGAGTGAAAAAAAGTGCGTTGTTGAATGAAACTATACAAACATTGAATTAGATATTGTTGACTTATGACCTAGTATATAAGAAAAGGGATATATTTTTGTAAATATGAAAATTAATATTTATTCCATTCTTGGTCAACAAATATTTAATACGCAATCAATTCTTAAATGAAATTATCTTGTAATTATTTAAGACTTATATTTTCCAAAATTTTAGGAAATTTTTTATTTTCCCATTTTTGAAATTCCTTTTGACCATCATTTCAAATAAATTTTTAATCGCTAAACTTTTTTGTAAAAAAGAAGGTCAGCCGATTGAAATAAATGTACAAAAACGGGCGACCAAAATGATTCATTTTAATAAATGAATATGATAGAGATCTGGGAGAATTGCAACATGCCTTTTAATCAACATCAAAAACGTTATAGTCACAAAATTTACCTCACAGTGAAAATGATTGGTTTTCTACTCAGTAACAGCGTGTTTACACGAGATTGAAACAAAATATGTAAAATAAGTGGAAAAAAGTTGTTGGGTTTTGTTTATTAGTATCTTGTTCATTTATTTGTTTACTTTGTACTTTTTAAAATTTTGACAATAACTACTTTCCTTATTTACAATCTGGGGGCTCCTTTGTTAAAGTAAATGATGTAGGGAAAGTGCCTAAAATGATCTTCCTTCAAAATTTAAACGGCCTCTAATAGTCCATATTTGGCTCCCTTTAAACTTTTTGGGAATTATATTTAAATAGATCCCTTTATGCGTGTATTCACGTCATCCTATAAAGCAAAAACAAACAAATATTATCTCAGTTTAAGAGGCAGTACGGGTTATATAAATTGTAATTGTTTGTTTAAAATGATTTATGTTTCACCAACAAAAAAGAATTAAGAAGGTAATTTTAATAAGAGTAAAAAAGTTTATGGGAAAATACGTAATACTATGAAATAATAATGCATTTGTCATTTAAAAACACAGCAATATAATTACTTAAAAGAATATGTTTACTTATAAATATATATATGAGGGGGCGGAGGAGGGATTTAGAAACACTTTGAGGGTTTAACCCCCTAAAATGGGGGGTTTGATGCCATTGTGATAACAGCAGCAGCAAAAGCAAAAGACGACAGTTCAAAGTCTAAAAAAAGAATAAACATCCGATTTTAACGTTATTTCCAACTTTATAAACAAGGGATATACTATAAACTACTCATATTTTTATTTGTTAACTTCTAATCAATAGTATGAATGACTTTAGTTAAGTTTTCTTTCTTCAGTCTATATAAATCATAAAATAGGTTTAAGATATAAAAAGCTAAGTAAAATTTACCAAATATCCAGAGAAAAATAACGTAACTTTGAGATCCCACCCTGGGAGCCATGATAAAAAAGCCAACATGATTTTTGACACGGTAATACTTCTATTTATTTAATTTAAATCATGTTGCCAAAGTTTCATACTTATAAGAGTTGGTATTTTTTTTTATTGTTGATCAAGTACTTGATAATGTATCTGAGATTTAAAAAAAAATCAAAATTGAGATCATAAAAATTTAAATATTCTAATATTGACCTCATTTTTGGAATCCCTACACTTTAAAATAGCTAAATACCAATTTTTAAGAGGCTCTTTTGGATCATAAAATAAACAAGAAAAAGAAGCATAAGGTAAAAATACATTCAAGTGATGTTGAAAATTTTGATCTGAGACGAGTATCTATATCTCAGAAACGACTCAAAATTATGTATTGAAATTTTACACACTTTATCTACTTATAAATTTAAGCTTGTGTACCAAAAATCATCCAAATCAAAGGGGAGCATGGGTGATATTTTATATGTATTTTCCTTGATTTGATATAAGCCCGTATAGTGTTTTTTTGCCAAATTAAACAAAATGATCTGAGTTAGGTCGTGACGTGAAACATAATTCAGAAGGTGCAGAGCCGGTGGGTTAATAAAAAGACAATTTTACTTTAACTTGCTTTCATGAAAATCTTGGTTTTTTAAACGATATACAAGATGGGTAGTAATATTTATATGAGCACAACACTAAAATAAGAGAATAATATGTGTAAATAAATATATCTTAATAATAGTTCATCCTTTGTAACATCCAAAATTGGCCCAGCTGACTTTATTTTGTCTCATAAAATATTAAAGTGACTGACTGGCCACTGTTATGTGTATTAGCAGAATGTCAAGAATGTAAACGGGAGTGTTATAAACGGTTTTAAAAAACTGCCTTTTTAATACTTTTTTAGATTGATAATTGTTGAAACATGGTCTTCAAAAGTGATTACATCGTAAAATTTTATTTATATATGATGTATGTAACTAATCAATAAATTAGTTATCGTATGACAGGCATATTATGCTTTATTAGTGTCTTGAATACAAAACATGTTACTAAAAATTGTGAAATAATGCTCGTCCCCAATGAATCATCATTACCAAGACCATTTACAACTAATTAGTCATCGTAGCCAGAACCAAAATGGGTAAAGTAAACAACCTAGCGGTAGTCTTCCTTTATAAAGGCATATACACTTTGATAAACGTTTGCAAACGACGTGTGGAAAATTTCCATAAAAACTGGAGTTTTAAGAGCAAAGTAATTCAGAAATCAATCCCACATTTGTCCTCAGCAGTTAGAAATAATTCCAATGTTAAATTGAACAGTATTATCAAAATTTGTCAAGGTCTAAAATTTGCATCTTCTGGAGCCCCAGAATATTTCCATTGTAACTGCGGTAGAGGAAAATTGATGTAAGTGATTTAAAGTGTTAGAAATACAGTACTATTACTTGTTTAAATATAAACTAATGAATTATTTGGTGTAATAACTTTCATTGAATTACTAAAATTATATTTTTGAGCCGAAAATAATATAATTATTCTTTTTGTAATATTATTATAATTTGTATATAAAGATGATGTTTTTTCACTAATTATATACTTTAAATATTTTTTATTTTTCTAGATATAATAATCATCAGATA
Organism: Lepeophtheirus salmonis; assembly: GCF_016086655.4. Classification (NCBI taxonomy): domain Eukaryota; kingdom Metazoa; phylum Arthropoda; class Copepoda; order Siphonostomatoida; family Caligidae; genus Lepeophtheirus; species Lepeophtheirus salmonis. The sequence continues at coordinate 62,071,987 of NC_052135.2, forward strand.
TATCATGAAATGACTTGATTATTATATTAATTATTTTATGAAATACCACAAAATTTTAGTTTGATCTTAACATTTATCTACAAAATGATTTTTTTTTAGAAAGGATTTCCTTTTTAATATCTTCTCAGTAACTTGAATGACGTAATACAATGAAGATGTCTCAATCATATTATCCAAGAAATGATGAATGTTGAAATTACTGAATCTATTATTTTTTATATTATAAATAAAATATGTATATTGTTTTATAAATATATGTTCATAAATATCTTAATCTTAATCATAAGCCTACATGGGAAGTTGACTTTTATTTAGAAGTTTGGAGAAAGATAGACTATTTAATTAGGGCGACCATATTTTGACTTCCAAAAAAGAAAACACATCATTATTTTAATTGTACTTTGCTACCTTTTCTCACAAAAGAAAAAGAAAACAGGCACCAAATCCGTTGATCGTTAACCAATTCTGGGGCGATTCTTCCCAACTATGGAAGTATTATTCAATTATAAATGTTTATTGTATAATGTAAATTATTTAGAACCAGAACTGCTGATATAATATTTCGTTGGGGACTGAATATTTATTTCAGATTTTCCAAAAACAAATTCATTTGTTTCGACTCTGATATCAAATCACTAAAAAAAAAAGATTGGGTCCTTTACTATTTCTCTAACATTATGGTTTTACGATTACTTCATATGAACTACGAATTTTCTTTGAAGTCCATAAAAATAATGCATAATAACATGATAAAAATCGTGTTATTTTTGTCTATAGTAAAAAAAGAAACCGAAAATCAAGATGATAACCCTGACAATTTGAAGACGGGTTTGGAGAAAAGCAGCTTAACTGCCATGACGCTTAATGAGATCAGCTACAATCATCTGTGACAAGGGAGGAGGGGGAGAAGGAAATAAATAAGGGCATAAGCAAAAATTATTCCGATGTTGATCCCCAATTGTATTCTGAGTCCAACTAGGACTTATCCTCAATTATATCTCCTCAACAAATCTAAAGTACTTTATTAACACACACGAATACTCAGTTAGATTTTGAATATAATTGAATTTGTCAGTTTCTCATTTATCAAATCCCTGTTTCTTTACAATTAAATTACATTTCCTTCAGTATTAGATGCTTCCACATGAAATATACACTGATATTTGAAATTGAAATACACACATAATGAGTTTATTTGTATAGGACTTACTGATTTTTTTTTTAATCAAAATTTGGCTCAAGCTTATAATTAAACACAAAAGTCTTACATAAAAATTCTCAAAACCAGATATAATAGGAAAAAAATTATCAAAGATTTGTTACTAATATAATTAAATATGGAAATGTGATAGGACAACATATAAAGAAGGGGTATTATTGATTGAAATAGAAACATATACAAAAAGTACTTACTAACATTATATGCAAGAATATATATCTAAACTTTTATACTATACAGGTACTAAAAATATTTCGAAAAAAAATATACTTGATGACTTGTGTGGTCTATAATTTAACAATTTTCTTTTATATATTTTATGTTAGTTATTATTCAAAATTATATAAATATTTGTTTATATTTATGTGGCTATCTTGGCATTTCAAAACGTTCTTACACCGAACATTTATTATTTATGCCTTTTAATAAATGCACTTAAATATTTTGTAAAGTTGTAAGTTTGGAGATCTATCATCGCTTCTCTCTCTATAAATGGCTCCCTAATAAATTGAGTTTTCAATTTCTAAATATTCCTAAAAGAACCCAAGCCTTAAAATATTTTAATGGTATCATATCAAATTGACATAAATAGAGCTTTTTTTTCTGTCACAAATTTAAGTTTACACTTTTTTGATAATTTCTCTTTGTACCTATGAATGACTAAAATAATAATATTTTTATTAATACAACGAATACGTAAGTTTAGAACATGATAAAAACATTATTAAGTTTAGAATACTTGAAATATACATATTTGTCTATATCTACCACAGAAAGTCCCAAAAAAAGACATTTACTCTTAAAAAAGAGAAATATACTAAAATAATTATGACCATTACAAAAAATATTAGGGACTGAAAGAGACAAACTAAGTCAACTTTTGGAATGAAGGGTTAAAATTTTACTAACTTAAATCCTTGCACTATTTATCAATTATTGAAATATGCATTCCAATATTATTAACACTTATCAGTAAATATTCAATAAATATTAACTATAGCACAAATAATGGATAATTAATTTAATTTGATAAAAAAATATTGTTCGATGAAAAAATTACTTTCATCCATCAAAACTAATTGTTTTCTAGTACATGAAAGAAAATAATATCCTGACAATTGCATAACAAGGTACAATCGACTCCGTTGTAACAAATATTACAATATCTAATATTTTTAGATCAATAATTGAGTATTGAATTTTGTTAAAATTTATCGATTAACATCAAAAAGTAACAAAAAAGTTATTCCATTGAAATAAGTTATAATGAAGAACTAACTCTTTTTTGACAAAAATATTGGTCCTCGGAAAAGAACTTGCATCTCTCAAAATCAATTATTTTTCAAAATACAGAGACAAAGATTTTAGGAAGGTGGACTTTTCTTTTCTGAACCGTTGAAGAAAGCAGGAGAGCAGCTCTAAAAAATAAGCTGTTCAGTCAAATAAAAATATTTATTATAGTTTGTAAAATGGATGGACTAATAAGGCCCATAAACATACTGAAGAGTTGTTTTGGGTTTTACATCAAATCTCTGGATAAGAAAGTGCTACCTTGAGTCAGAAAAAAGTTTGGAGATAACTTTTTTTTCCCTCAAGACGGAGCTCAGCAGCATCGTCGTACCGAAAAAACCAAGGCCTTTTTTTTTTTTTTTTTTTTTTTTGATAGCTAAACTTCAATTGCTAGTAATAATGGCTATATAGAACTCTAATTGGTGCAGTATGATTTGTTTAAGGACACTGTAGTTTGATAAAAAAAATTGTTTGGGAAATCAGAAAATAATTTACAAAATACATATAAAAAAACGGTGGTTACAAATTCATATCTAGTACATAAAAAAATAAACTATCTTTTTTGTTGAATCCCCCTAATTTATTTTATTTTGTGTAAATCAATAAATCAATTGTATTATTTAAAAAAGAGGTCGCTAAAAGCCATTCAAGTGACTAAAGTTGACGATTCCCCCCTTCTAGATACTATCAATAAAGGTTGTGTCATACTATTGAATTCATATCATTATTTAAATACGTTTTATACATTTAGAAGAACAAGAGTTTGACAAGACTTTTACAAATTTCAGTTCTCATTCAATCGGAATTTAAACCCATGAAAGATTCGTTCATTATCTTATCGTGAGGCAAATAGTGTTGATGTACAATTACACTAAATTTTAAAATATACAAAATATAAAATAATTTTAATAATTCAAGGGCCTTCAATTATCTTTTTGTAAGCTGGAATTTATTTTACAGAAAATATATCTTGAAGAATATTGCCATCTAGTAATAGACAGGTCCAATAAACTTAAAAAGGATCAATTCATCAAGAGGATCTTATTGATTAAGCTGAAGTATAAGAAATGTTACGATTTTTACTTGATATTTTGTATTTGATAACGTATATTCGCGTCTTTTAACTATACTATTTTAAAAGAAATTAAGTTCCTTTGAAAAAATAATACGGTGAGGACCACTTACAGAGTCTTCCTAATCCTATAATATATTATTAATAACACTGTCCAAAAGCAAAATTGTACAAAAACTTTATTTGCTCAGTTTATTAGATTTTAATCCACTGATTTTTAAATATGGGGAGGAATTCAAAGAGACTGACAGAAGACAGAGTCTTCCCAAAATAAAATACTAGCAGCCAGGAACAGTTCAGAAGGAATTCAATACAGCACATGCACACTTTTCCTTAAGGAATTCCGATGCTTTTCTCAAGATTGATTTCATATAGCACTTTAAATCCTTTTCTCTTTTTTTTCCCTCCTTGGTTTTTGAATTTATTTATAATAATATTTTTTTTGACAATTAATCAGACAAATTTACATGCAATAGGATCATTAAACTACTACAACATACAAGTATAAGTATGAATTTTTTAATCTAAATGCAAGATTTATAAACCAATTTTTGTTTATCTGTCGTCTGGATTACTTAACTTAATATTAGATTAAAAAAGGTATTTATTCAAAGCCACATTAATCAAGAGTGTAGTTTGAATTGAGAGTGGTGTTACATTCAAAATTACGTCTTTTAAGAGGAGAGAAATATATAAAAATTATAAAATATAAATAATAATTGAAAATGTTTTTTTGATTCTTGATGTTACTCAGAAGCAATTTTTAATTGTTTTGATCTATTTTTTACATTTAAATATTATTTCAAATTAAATGGTTGAAAATTGCAAGTAAGGCAAGCATTAGGATTTAAAAAAAGACATTTTTTTCGTAGAATTTAGACCAACTTAACGAAAAACATTTTTACTCCATGACGAAGGCAGAAACTTGAGATAACATATTTTAGTTATTATATATACTTTATGTAAATAGAAAGTTGTCTGAAGGGTTGCTTGGAAAAAATAGTAGGTCTTAATATTTAGCCTGTTGTGGTTAAATTGTTAATTATGTAATTGGCAATTTTGGAAAAAACTTAAAAATGTAGCTTTTTTCGGAATAAATTCAGTTTCAATTAGGACACATTGCATTAAAAAAATTTTCAACATTCTTTATTTGATTTATATACAAAGTCCGGGCTCCCTGTTACCTCAGAAGTTCAACCATTTTTCTTTGAAAATCCCAAAAGTACCAGGCCTATATCATATTTTTCTTCCCCATCCGTCACATCTTTTAGGCTTATGGATACAAAATATTTAAGGATATAGATGGCAGGGCAGTCCACAAACGCATGAAGTGTGTTATTTTATAGTTTGCCATAGTCCTTGTAAGGTCTAGTATATTTAATACAATCTGTGGAGATTTGTAACTGTCGGTAAACTTTTTGTCATCATTTATTTTCTTCGGAGAAACGCTATTTTTCTTTTTCAACCCATACGGAGGCCCAAACGCTTAACCAATTTTTATTATTTTTGCATCTTTTCAAATTTGATGGCATCAATTTTATCATTCTGGCATTATTATCCGTAGAGTTGCTTGCGTTCAAAGAGTTTTTCCAATTTCAAATAATAAAAATATTTTGAAAATATTTTTTTTGTAAATTATAAATTGACGCAATTAAATGATTCTAATGGATTGCACCTATAAAGTTCATTAGCTAAATTGCAGTTAATTTAATTTTATAAGATATTTAGTCAATCTAGTTCTTTATAACTCTAACTTATGATAGTATTTACTGTATTAAAAAAATATACATATTTATATATTATTTATAAGAAGTTATGAAAGTATATCATTCATATGATTGTTAAGTTGTTATCTCTTTTTCAAAGTAACTATCTTAATGTCAAAAACTTTTTGGATTTTCCTCTATCAAAAATTTACAAGTTTGTATAAAAGAAACCATTGAGAAAATATTCACAATAGGATATGTTCATTTTTTGTTAATCCAAATATGTAGATTTCACTTAAATTAATTTAAGAGACAATGACTTTGTCAATCAAAAAATCTATATTTTAAGATATCAATGGAAGTATAGTAAAAGATCTGATAAATCTTACAAAAAATGGATATAATCCAAAATTAGTATTCTTTTAAAAATACCAATTCTCATCTGATTACAACGACATTCCAATCCTGTTGCAGTATTAATATAATATTTCTATCGGTGGATATTAAATGAAGGGAACTTTAATTATTTATTTACGTTTTTTGGAAAGTTGATGTGAATTTTGGTAGACAGAAATATGCAACATAATCTAAACAAAAAATATTGAACTGTGTTAAATATTAAAAAATCATTATTACATACCAGCAAAATATAAGCCCCATAAAGGAATGATTTTTCTGACTTGTAAGGAATTTTCTCAAGTTAGAAATATAAATAAATATTAAACCACTAATTTTATTAAAATATTATTTTTTCAAACTATCTCTTTTCTTCACTGTTCTTCACACCTGTAGAAATAACGACCTAAAAAGCACGCAAGATTCATATTACTTGGTCTCTTAAGCAGACTTATTTTCCAAAGTTGTTATCATTATTATTAAATTATTTAGGGTATAACTAGACACGGGATGATATATCGGATCGAAATTAAAACGGATATATCGACCAAAATATCCCATATATGTATCGAATCGATATCGGAAAAATCGTGATATTGGGTCTGATATTTGACATGATGCAATCAGAAAAATGTAGGGAATGGAAAAATAATTTTTGTTCCATTTTTGTAGCCAATAAATACACTGAGTACTTACACTTAAATTAATAATTTCCCCTGTTATGACCTATGTACTTCCCAAAAAAAATTGTATCTCTTGTTTTTAAAACGATCCTCTGTCTAACATTAATAAACCAGGATCAAATTGATGAGTCTAAACTCTAAAATACAAGTTAAAATTCCAAGTCAGCTAGATGTATCTAGTCACTGAAGAACTATTCTTGATTGATTAATCTTTGATCTACTGGCGGACGAAACATACCAACTGTAAAAAAACAAAACAAATGCTTTCAGGAATACAGGCACATCCAAATATAAACTTAACACTAGTATGTTTATTCATTTAAGAAGAGGATTTGATGCAGATATATAAGTGTAAGTCTATGTTGGACTCGGAGTAATATTTAGATTCGATACCGTAGTATTTCCAGTCTATGTCCTTGCTAGACGAGGAGTGGGATTTGTGTCTATTTCCTTGATCTCAGAGCTGTTCACAGCTGATTTAAAAGTACTTCATGACAACTAAGCATATTTTCTCCAAACATTGTTCAAAATACCAGGGTTTTTATGTGTGTTTTATTTTTTTGCACACCTGCATGTCTTAGTTTCGACACCTCTGTACATGGATCTTGGTATCAATAGTTATAAAAAAATACTATCAAATTTTAACAAAGCAATGCATTTAAATAAAGTATTCCTAATTCTTGATAACAACAGATCAATTTTTTTATTTATCTCAATTTCAAATCTAATAAAAAAATTGAAAATCTAGCCAAAATTTATTCATTTAGTTTAAATTAAGATAATCTGTAGACGGAGTTTTCCTTAATGAATCATTTCTAAATTACTATCAATAATGGAAATTGGTAGTTTTTAATGTTCCAAATATTAATTCCCCTCACGGTAAATGTTCGTTAGTGTAAACTTTACTTTTGGTGAAATGAGTATTAAAAGTATTTATTTCCCTCCTGGGAACTAAGCTTGATGAACTTTTTGTATATGTTTAATGTGAATCTTTCCCCCCCTCCAGCATACAGAGCAATATTGCCTCAGAAAAGTATGAAGAAGAAATTCATATTCGTTAGTCTTGGAAATAGTGGGAGCCATTATGCGTTCATGCACTTCTAATGGTTATTGGTAATTAAGACTATAAGGCTACAAACGACTACCGGGTGTTATAAAACATAATGAAATACTCATTTCTATCCAAAACTAAAGTTTTAAAATACTACCCAAAACTTATCTCCAGGAGGAAAAACTCTGTGAAACTGTGGATTACACGTTGTATTTTTAATAAGTTGGAAGCTTTTGAATCCTTATTATATAAAAGTATGAACATAAAAAAACACAGTTCATATTTCTTTGTAAAAATCTAGTATACTTCAGATGTGTTTTGTTTAAGATATATTTCTTTTACAAAGGAAATAAAAAGAGGATTTTTGAAAATGTAAGCAGTAGAGAATAAACCAAAATACCATACCTAACCATTATTTTTACTTATTAAGTTGTATGGCATTTGAAGAGGCATCATGCTTTTAGAGATTAAATAATTAGTTTCTGACCTCCAGACTATCAAGGGACGTAATCACCAGAGGGGCATAGGCCCTTATTAATTTTGTATGTTGTTGTACTTATGTGTCTATTAATGATCATTCATCCAATCTATATTCACTGCAACTAGTTTCTCTTGCCAATGGCAAAAATGTGATTACGATACTGCTATCTTTTGACAATTGAAAAAATCATATTTTTTTTTTTTTTTGTTTTGCAATTTTTAATATTTTAATGTGCTGTGTAAGACACAATATAACAATAACCAATAGTACTTTCTGTTACAAAGAAATAAAGAGTAACACCCAATGCGAGACAAATGTAACAATAAACTTTAAAATATCAAAAAACAAAACAAATGAAAATACCATTAATATACAGAATATTTAATGTTATATTTTTCTTTTTACTGTTCTCATCACAAGTCAAATGAAGAAGAAATGATTGTATAAATATAAATAAACTCATCATTAGATGACAGAAATATCTTTAGGGAAAAATATATTGAAATAGAACGGTCGGTTGGTAGAGTGCAAACCTCCTCCTACGTTCATTTTTTTCTAAATTGTAGTTTTTTATATGAAACATCCTAATATAATCTACACAAACATACTAATTTGAGCACTGTACCTCAATAAATTCTAAAGTTTTGGTCGATTATGTATTTTGTATTACCTTGAACTTAACCTTTCAAATTTAATGGCCTCCTACTATGACCATATACAATCTTCGTCCCAAGTTAGATAAAAATAAATCTGTAACTTTAATCGTCATACTAGTGACCAACATACCAAAACCAGAGGCACAAACATAACCTCGGCTCGATTTTTTTTCCAAATGTAATGAACATTAATGTGGATCTAATCTATTAAACTTTCGAAATTTTGTTTCTTTAGGATCTAATCTATTAAATTTTCGAAATGTTGTTTCTTAAGGATCTCATCTCATAATTTTCTTATTGTCCCAAAATAACATTTGGTCATTTAGAAACGTTTAAACAAGTTTACTATTTTATCAGTTAGAAAATTCCCAAATTAAATATTAAAAAATAAATATAAAAGTGGATTACTTTTGACAAAAAAAAAAGAAGCTTTACTTATTAAGTAATAACATTCTAAAGATTCATCAAAAAGTTCAATTATTTCCAAGTAAATGAATAAAAACTAAAAAAGAGAAACCTAATTGCAGATATAAGGACTCTTAATAATATATTATCTAATAATTTTTTACCTCATTTTTTCCTTATTTATACAAGTCTGATTTAATGTTGTCACTATATATAAATGTGAAGTATAATACAACGTTTTTTGAAGAAAAAAAAAATTATTATTGAGTTGTATAATTATAGAATTTGGAGTAACGGTTGTGATTTATAAAATTCATAACTTCATTCACCAATAACATATGGGCTGAAAAGATCCCGTCTTAACAAAGAATACACGTTTATTTCCTTCAAAATTGTCTTTTTTAAATATTTTTTAGTGTTATTTGCTGTATTGAGCGGAGTTCCCATATTACTTTTAAAACCATTGCTTAGCTTGAAAGGTAGTTTTTTTTTCTCTCACTAAGAAGCTGTGTAAAATTAAAACGCGAATTTGTTTTTGATCCATTATTTTGGAAATAACAAAAGTAGCACCCAACCTAACACTATAACACACACGAAAGACAAGATTGTCATCAAATTTGACAGCTGTCTTTTGAAGGCTGGTACTTACTTAAAATGAGGTTAATTTAAAAAAAAATAGAGTCATCTATTTCTGAACTCCGGGACTTTTCGGCCCATGAGTTGTATTTTTTAAGGCAACATGTGTCAGTACTGAAAAGGCGGTAGATACCATTTGCATCTCCACTTAGACTGCTGACAATGTCAAGGCGGGCATTACAGCCCCATACAGTCAAGAAGAAACAAAAACCCTGCAGCAATAACATGACAGACTACTGGCCTGTCTTAATGTGGCCCTTCCCTGTCTTGACTTCAATCCCTTTGTCTTTGCAGTTTGGGAAGTCTTGGAAAAGAATGCCCACTGCATCTCTCATGCAATTTTGGATTCATTCCTAACTCCCATAGTCACAGTATGGTACACCAACGACACGAGCTTCATCGTCAAGAGCTGTCAATCTGCTATTAATTGTAAAGAAGGACATTTTGAATAAAAAATATAGCTAAATATTGCATTTAAACATATAACATGGTCCCATTTGGATAGTGGTCATCCAACCAGGGCTTCAAAACCTCCTTTACAGTGTTAAGGGGCCGGAGAAACTGAAATCCGTTGACCCTTGGTCTCAATTGTTGTTGTTTGTTGCCCTATCTTAACCATTAATACAACGTATAAAGTCTAATTAATTTTGGAAATTTTTTTTAATAACCAAACATCGATTGCAATTAATAATAGCTCTATAGCGCTTTACAATTTTCTACTCATTCCATATATATTTTTACTGAGCTTCTGATATAAAAAGAACTAATTAATATTATTTTCTAAATTAAAAAATACATTTTTAAGTGTAAGTATTGATAAAATATCAAAAACAGAACTCAATTCAAACAGAAAATCAAAACTCACCGAAGATTGTGAGAAAGTTATATATGTATTGTAAGAATATTTAAGAAAGCCTTAATGGCTGCGCCTATAGATAATCAAAATCTAATACAGTATATCTTTAACCATTCCTTTAATAGTTCTGTAATATCGAAGTTAACATCATGTAAACTGTATAAACACTTATTGTAATTATCTGAGGAGTGTGTTGGATTAGTTTTATTTGACAAATTTCAAATAAAAAAACAAATATTAAAGGCAATGGAATGTAAACATGTCAAAAAAGACACCTAATACTCTCAACCACAAAAATTATCAACATGATTGATCTTCAGATGTAAAAGTTTATGAAACTTTTCTGAATAATACAATTCTTAGTGACATTTCTTTTGATAGACTCATACGTATATAATGATAGATAAAATTATTCCTAGAATCCTCAAAATACTATTAAGTAGCTAAGAATTGATAATGATCTACCAAAAAGTGGAGTAAGACTCATTAAAGAATTAATGGTTTATCAATAGTGAATTAATCACAGCTTCAATTCCTCCCCCCAAGTAGTGAGAGATCGTCAAGGACGTTTACATCCTAATTCCAGAAAAAACAAATAAAAAATGCAAAAAAGAATATACAAGAATCTAAAATTTTATCTAGTAAATATAGTGACAAAGAAGTAAAAAGGGTTTGAGAAGGAAATAAATATTAAGAATTAAACTAAATATTTTTACATTTATCTGATTTCATAAGCTTTGCTATATTTTAATAAACATTACTACAAACAAGATAAAAATAACACATGGGCTGAAAATTACAGATTTAAACAAAGAAAACACTTTTGTTCGTTAAAAAATGGACTTTTTTTTCATTATTATCTTTATGGTCAAACGATTAACTGATATATATCAAAGTTGGCATATGTATATTTTTTTTACGTAAGTAAACTAAAAAGTTAGAATGTTAATTACCTTTACGACCTCTTTTTAACTTTTAGTTGAGAATAAACAATTATATTAACAAATTTAATGAAATATAGCAAAAAATATGCAAATACAAACAGTTTACATGGAAAATTTACTAAATAGCTTTTATGAAGAAATTACCAGCAAAGTCATTTGAGACCAAGGTAAACAAACGAATAAAAAATATTTCCACGAGCTTCACACATAAATGGGGCTTTTTTTAAATTTATTTGCCTCTTTTTTTAGTAAATTCCAACCTTCAAAAGACAGCTGTCAAAATTTCATGACATCTGTTGGTTAGTTTGTGAGTAATTCAGCTAAGTCTGCCGCTACTTTTGTTATTTCTAAAAAAATGGATCAAAATAATTTCGTGAATGAAAATCTCACATTGCCTCTTGACGGGAACAAATACCGTTCACACTTAGCAATGGCTTAAAAAGTGTCATGGGAACTTCATTCCAACAGATGCAACAAAACAACATTGGTATCATGACTTCATACGTAGTCGCAGAGACACCAATGATGCAGAACGCAGTGGACGTCCAAATGAGACAGAAAACATAAAAAAATCCACAAAATCGTTTGAATGATCGGAAAGTGAGGTTGTGTTAGGTAGTTGGCGTTGTAAAAATATAAAACAACGTGTTACTTTTATATTGAATTCACATTTGTGCATGAGAAAGCTCTGTTCAAAGTGGGCTCCGGCTTTGCTTAATTTAGACCAAAGAAAAAAAAAAAAAACGTCCTCATGATTGTGAACAGTGTTTGGCCATATTTAAACGTAACAGTATTGTGTCATTATGTGACAATGGATGAAATATGGATTCACCATTTCATTCTGGATCAAAACGATCAACGTCTGAGTGGACAGCTACTGGTGAATTTCGTACAAAGTACCCGAATGAACAACAATCACTTGGAAAGGTTATGACCTCGATATTTTACGATGTACATGGCATAATATTGATAAAATACCTTCAGAAAGGAAATACCAACCACAATGAATATTATATAGCGTTATTAGAGAGTTTTAAGGACAAACTTGCAGAAAAGGGGGCCCATTTGAAGAAGAAGAAAGTGATGTTTCACCTGGATAATGCATCGTGTCACAAGTAAATCAAAACAATGGTAAAACTACACAATTGAACTTTTAATTGATTTTGTATCCACCTTACTATCCAGATTTGACTCTTAGCGACTACCGGTTGTTTGTAGACCTCAAAAAATGATTCCAGGTAAGCAATTTCACTCCAATGAAGATTTTATCGCTAAAACAGAGGACTATTTTGAAACAAGGGATACAGCGTTAATAAAAGGGGCATTGAATTGTTAGAGCGACGCTGAAATGATGATGTTGCTCTTGATGGAGACTATATTGATGAAATTGATATTGATAAAGTCAATTTTGAACAAAAAGTGTTCTTTTCAAAAGCCCGGGACTTTTCAGCCGATGTGTTATGTTAAACTTTCTAAATTTTTAGTTAACCACAGGGATAGCGATATCTGTTTTTGAATTAACCTTATTTACTTGGTGTCCTTTTAACGTTAAATATAAATTTAGACTAAAAAGTTATATGATTCTGAGGCATCTGGACCAAAATATCAAATGTCAGTTAAACTGACACTCGAAACTATAGCAACCAATGTTTTCTTTTCTTATTATTATATAAAATAGGAAATTATTCAAAAAGATGTTAATAAATAGTTCACAAGCCCATATAAGCCATTCTTTTCAATTTCATATTCAATTAAAGTAGTACTTTATGCGATGATTAAAAATATCTAAGCTATCAATAAATGTTGGTTTTTTAGCATTAAAAGCGTATTTTCTTGAGATTACTTGATGGATGCCATTGGATGGATTATTGACTCTTTTTTGTCCTCAAAAGTCGATAAAACTAATCAAACAATTCAATTAAAAATTCTTTAATAACAAAAAACAATTTTAGGCTCATTATTATCGTTAAAAGTACTACTAGAGTTAAAAGTGGAATTTAAAAGATTCTTGAATAAGTAAAATTTTGTTTAATTGTGTTTAAGACTACATTATAATAGATATTTGCTTTTTTGCTCAAAAATTTAAATTTGTATTGCAATAACAGCTTTAAAATAATTTACTAAGATTAAAATTATTATTTAGTTTCCTGCTTTTAATTAATTGTGAGCAATATTTTCTTTTCATATATTAACTTGTACACTTCTTAACACTAATCAAAATTAGATAAGTATATAAGGATATATTTCAAATTTTTACATCAAACATTACTTAATTTTGAGATGATTTTTATTATTTTTTTAACTCTTTCTCTTAATTACAATTATCTGTGTATAAAGAATATCTTTATTCCCAACTAAAAATATTTTTAATAGCGCAAAAATTATTTTTGAATCATACTCTGTATTTATTTAAACACAACAAATGAACTGAATAATAATTAAAAAAAGAGAAACCTAATTGCAGATATACAAAAGGACTCATAATAATATATTATATAATGATTCTTTACCTCAATTCCTCCTTACTTACACAAGTCTGATCTTCAATTCGACTTAGATCAATATTATGCATATATATTTTAAAGTTTAACTAAAATATTTTATGGAGTCAAATCAATGATAGAGACATTTTGATGGATGTTGATGTAAAATATTTATTTATACCTCAAAGTTATTACATACGAAAATATTAACCATTTATTATGTTTATTAGTCTTACCTTCAACAATAAAAGTAAACCATGTTTCTTGAATCTCAAAACAAGCATTTGGTTGGGTTGGAGTGTGTATGGTCGTTGATAAATCTAATGCAATTGTTATATTTTTCTCCATTACTTCATTATTATCAAGTACATAGGAGTCTAGAAACGAATCCTCCATATTGAATGTTTTTTTTAATAGTATAATGACTCTTTCAGAGCAGAGTCATTGAAAATATAATGAAATATGGGAATAATCACGTTGGAAAAATGTTTCTCTTTTTTTTCTAAGAAAAAAAGAAGAGATATGAATGCGAAACAAAACACCCAGAGAGGACGGTGATTCTGCCATTTCTCTATCTCTACGCTATATAATATTGACTAGCGTAGGAGAAAAACTCTTTGTTATATCTATAAAACATGTATATATAAGTTTATAATTCTTGTGTCGATAAAGGCAAAATAATAAATCAAAAATTGTCATAATTTTATAATAAAATTTAGATTCAGGTGTAGCTATTTAATTTTGGTGTCGAGGGAAATATTGATATCTGGTACTGAAACTAAAAATATCTGGAAAATGTACCTATTTAAAAAAAAATAAAAAGATTTGATTCTTTCAACATACTTTCACATAAATTATTTTTGGCAATACAGCCATACAAATTTGAAATTGGTTTTGATGTCTAAAACAAATAATATTAAAAGCATTTGCAGTCAAGTTTGAAAAAGAACTAAATTTGTACAATATCAAATTTTAAAAGAAAAAACAAACAAAAAAAAACATCAGAAACGACTTGGTATTTGAATAATAATATTATAAATTATCCGAACAAAATCATTTTAAAATGTTTCTGAACATTAATTCCAGAAATATATAACCAAATAAAAAATTTAGATATACCTTCTCAGAAAAAAACTCTACCATTAATGTCCTTCCTGTACTGTAGATCTGTTCGAAATTTTAACTTTTTTTTTTCAAACCTTTTAATATTTTACTTTTTTCCGTTCTCCAAGGTCTATGGAAACTAAATATACTAGTTATTTGGATTTTAGAGTGTGGCTATGCCTGCCGCATGCGCCTTGATTTTCTTTTATCTGTGGCTCTAAAAAAGGGCAAAATAACGTGACTTTTTTGTATTAATTTTACTATAGCTGTGCAATTTTTGCCCTTTTTTAGAGCAAAGCAAAGCCAATAAACTGTAATTCAGATTGTATAAATATGTTATTAACCCTTTATTTGTGCTCAATAGTAAATTTGATCTCAGTTATTAAAAAATGCTTGTTTTTTATATTTTTTCTATCACTATCAACATATTGAAAGTACAGTTGGTATCTGATTCAGGAATAAATACAATTTACCTTATTCAGTTCACATGAGAGCATGACAACGCCTATAAAACAAAAGCTGGCAATCAAGCTGTCAAAAACCGAAAAACCAGACTGTTTTAGAAAAGGAAACCCAGTTTTTCCAGTCATCCCTCAACCTACATCTCACAGACTTGGTAAGACCTGAGTCACATTTTCTTTTTTGACGCTCTCGGATTGAAAAGTGAATAGCTTATTACACCGATTGATACCTGGGAAAATTATGAAAACTATAGAGCAGCATGTTGTTGTTGAAAGATAGTAAAACTCATGAGTGACTTTGCAACTAGGATTACAACCAACCAAGACCAGAGAAACTCTTTACTGCAAGTTGTGGAATACCACAGAAATAAAAATATAAGTTTCAAGAAATCTAATTTAAATAATTAAGAACATTTCTAGTATGTTATATTATACTGTTTTTTAGTAAATTATAATAACTTAGAAGAATACCTATAAAGACAGGAGAAAAAAAATATATAAAAAAGCCTTTTTTAATATCTGGGGTAAAATTTATTCATGGGCACAAATAAAGGGTTAAGAACATATTTATACAATCTGAAGCACAGTTTATTGGCTTTGATTTGATATCCATATCAATGCTATATTATAAGCCATTGCGAAGCTATAGTAAAAATAATACAAAAAAGTCCCGTTTTTTTAGCCCTTTTTTAAAGCCACCGACAATAAACTTTCAAGGCCCATACGACAGGCATAGCGACGCTCCAAAATCCAAATAACTGGTATATTTATTTTCTGTAGACTTTGGAAAATGGGAAAAAGTCAAATATTAAAAAGTTTGAAAAAAAGGTTAAAATTTGAAAAGGTCTACTGTACCGTATTTAATATCTTTACAGAAAGACCAGAAAATGGGTTCTATGATTTCAGCATTGGGAGGGATGGGTTTTTTAGGGAATGCTAATATACCTTACATTTAATTATGAGCAGCGTTATTGAATTAATTAAGTATACACCAACTTATTCGTTTTATTAAATTAAGTATTAGATGTAATTTGGATAAGAACAAAATCTTTAAAAGAGCAACAATTTCGTTGAAACTAGGATTTTTTTAATCTATAGAATTCCATGTATATTAAGGTAGAGCTGATATTTTATATTTTCGAAATGTTGTGTCTGTAATATTTCAAAATTATTCAAAGATAACATTTTTAGATTTTTAGGGGTTTTAAAATATTGAAAGAGTCGTTTAGGTAAATCTGTACCATCTTTAACTACATCCTGAAAAATGAGGAAATCATTTAACTCGGTTATGGTTATTTTAATTTAAAAATGAGAGGATGATCCTAGCTTTAAGTTAGTTGCCCAAATTTAAATTCAAAACAAGTATTTGCAAAATGTAAGAGACCCGGAAGAACACCATCCTCGAATTTGCTTGCCCGTGACACAGCCCTGTGTACGTCAAGAAGATGCTCAGATATGCAAAGAGACAGGCTACGATGTCTGTAATCCCTGGAAGGAGGAGGGGCACATAAGTTCTGGAGAGATAAAAACTGCAGTCTATATTACTAAAAAGTTATTTGAAGTAATTTTCTGGGACTCCTACAAACGCTCTAGCCAAAGAATGCCAAGTCAGCCAAGGAATAGTCTTCACGGACTTAAGAGAGAGGTAATGTCTCTCACGTCTTTAAATCCAAGTTTCCAGTCAGCATCATGACCCTTGAGGTCATTAGGAGCAAAGAGAGTGTCTTGCCCCCATCCCATATTATTTTAGCCAAAGGAGAGAGTGGGAGCGCGTACAAGTATTGTGAACTCCTGTCTCACCCAGTGAAACCTTGGATACAAGCTGAGGCCAATAGTTTTGAGTTCCTGTTTCAACCAGACTTGGCCCCCTCTCACAAGGCCTGCAAGGGGGAGTTAGAGAGGAAGATTTCTTCCAATTAACACAAAATGGACACCTGGAAGGCCTCCATCATCAAATACTGGAAAAAAGTCTCCCCCGATGAATTGAGGTAGGTATGAAAATCCTTTAGGCCTCGTATTAAGCGAATAATTGGCGAAAATGGAAAACACTTTCAATTATTTTAGTATTAGAACTTGTAAAAAAAAATTCAAACATCTACTTGCTTCCCTTATTGATCAGATTGTAGTTAACAGATAGCTTAGATTTACCTTAACGACCCTTTAACGGGAGCTCAACTGGTGTAAAGTTTTGGAAATTTACTCTTTTTAAGAAAAGTGATGTGTTTTTTTTAATGTCATAAATGTACTACAAATAAAGCTTTTCTGATTAAAATTAAAAAATTGGCTCAATAAAATGAATATTAAATATATCATCTTTAAAATATTAAGAATTTTGTATTTATCTAATCATTTCCATGATAATTGTAGTTATATGAATTGTAGCCTTCCCCTTATTTATTTGTTCGTTTGCGTATCAAAGTCAAACGATTTAACTGATATACTCATCAACCACATTTTGCATTAATGTATATTTTATATATATAGACAAACTAAAAGTTTGAATTTTGATGACTTTTTTTTATCTGAATTCGAGAAAAAATACTTATATAACCAGATTATGGTATTTTTGCTGTGTTTGTGTAGTGACTTCTACAATTGCAAAACAGATTATGCCATTGTTAATGAAAAAATAAAATGAAGCATTTTATATGTAGATTTTAAAGTACTTTGAATAATTATAATACAATATAATATAACTTCATTTTAATATAGTAAAAGTATATATTTATTATTTATCGATAAATTTCAATCATCAAAATAGGCTAATTTAATATTTTACTCAAGTAAAATATTACTAAATGTACATATCCCAAAATTACACAAAATCTTACTGTTACTAACTTGATATAAAAGTAGACTAACACATAAAATAGGACTGAGACAAAACCATAAGTTAATATATTTTTATTGGACTTGCAATTGTACTTAAATACACTGCAGTTACTTTTAAATTACTTAAGTATATGTATAAAAAAACATAATACTTTTACTTTAAATTTAAATGTTTGAATGTACTTTGCCCCATCCCTGCCTTTTCCTAACATAACTAATAAAGTTTAATACTGAAGTAGGTATAAAAAAAGTAGATTAAATAATAAACCAACAGCTACGTTGTTGATATCGATGGTTACTATTAAACAATCTTAATCTAATAATTTTATATAATTAATAATAACATATTTTTATGATCAAGTAAAGATAATATTGTTATATTTTTCTTGTCACTTCACTTTCCTTGATAGTATCAAGCAATAATTGATCACGCTTAGACCGTTTATTAAAATAAAAAGAAATTATGAAACTTGAATCGAAAAAAGAACAATTCTTTCATTTTATTGTAAGACATATTTTTAAAATAACGCAAAAAAAATATTTTTGCCTAATATGTGCTTAAAAATTGCAATTGTGATACAGGTAAACGTTAACCAAATTTGCTAAAGTTTTGTGTTTGTATTCTTACCTACCTGCAGTACCAAAATGAGGTTCTGTTGATTCTCATTTTTAATTTTGGGGACAACTGCATCACCCTAGTGTATATCATAGACATATTTTGATCTAAGAAATAAGAATGGTGTCGTATTATTGAAATATTGCAGCCGTGTGGATATAGCATGGAACGTGTATACAAGGTGTACTGTATATATTCTTTCCAGGTGTATATCCCATATGTATTTTTGATCTAAGAAATAACACAATGTATTTATGTTTTTGTTAGTGAGTGCTCTAGAGACTTATGTACTCATGAGTCATCACATCAAATTATTTTTTCTCCCAAAACACTCAATATTCTTCTTTCATTCTTGTGGAGAGAACACGATATATGAATTAATATAAGTTTTGAGTAGTTACGTGTGAGTGTGTTACTGAAAAACGGTGAGTAATACTTGGGATTTATTGAGGAGTTATCCCCCTGCGGTGGTAATGCGAAAAGGGACAATAGGGGTTCGGTGAAGCAAAAAGGTGTGATTACAAATTTTTACTTAAAACAAAACATAAATAACCTACAAAAATAAAAGTGTGACTTTAAGGTAGGAAATACAATAAGTTGAATATTATCCGTTTGATCCAATCGAAGTACATTATATCGAGTTTGTATTTGTATTAATGTACTTTATTATTAGTGCTTTATATTTTATACTATTACTCTCAAATGCAAACAGACTACTGAGGATAAATACTTTTAATTTTGTTAAAAAAGTGTAATTATAGAAAAGAAAGATCAAAAACTAAAGCATCAATTGTGAACCCTAAAACTTCAAGGAACTTCTTAAAGGATTATAAATAAATATAAGTAATTATACAACAGTATTAAAATATTTTTGACATAATCTTTATTTTATTTCTTTAACTATTTAAACCAAAAGTCTTTGAAAGTCATTAAACCTATATGTCTGCTGCTTCGATAAAAGTTCAAGGAACGAAAACTATTTGAAATAAAGTTTTGATGATTTCACAACAATCCACTATTGGTTTCTGTACTTCTTACAACAAATCTTTGCTGATTACTTTATCTGGTTGGGTTACACGATTGGGCAGTAAGAAAGATTATGCTCACATTTGAACATAAGTAACCAGAACAAACTATGAAGTAAATGCCTCTCATTAATTGGACTCATCTAACTAACTGCAACCTCATCTAGCTTGTAGTTAGTTAGATGAGTCCAATTTATTAGAAAAAATAAATATGTGCTTTTCGCTTATGTATGTTTTTGTCAAAGATAAAAGTTGAAGAAATTATATTTGGACGAAATCTTATAAGAAATAATATAGGAGATTTGGTATTGGATATCATTAATAATTGTTTCAAAGAGAAAACACCCCACTTGTTCATATTCTTGCGGTGCAATAGATGGTGTACCCTCTATGATGGGTCGTCATCATTGTATCATCAGTTTTTTTTAAAGCCGTACTTGGTGTACTTGCAGGCCTTTCCCTCATCCACAGACAGTATTTGGTAGCATACAAATAGGACAATTGATTCTAAGATGTCAGCATTGAGAAAACAAGAGAGGTAGAGTACGAATGATTTTTAATCAGGAACGACAGGTACATTGTATAAGTTTATCCACACTTCATACTTTATCTTTTTATCTTGAAATTAGAGACAACGATAATGGATAGGTGAAATTCAATTATTGCAACCTTTTATTAATAACGAAATGACTTCGCTAAGCGAAGATTATGTTATTGGAAGTGAGGAGAGGGATCTTGACTTTTTCTAGGTAATCGGACAATTAAGACATTGGGGGGATCGTAAAAGGAAATTGAAGGTATCATTAGGTGGAGGAGGTTATTTGTGGACTGAGTGATGAGGCCGGAGAAGATCACATCAAATTAAGAAAGGCACTACAACTTTTTTGTATTTTTCTTGAACTATTACAGTATAATTGCAGGATGAATGTAATTAGTATCATGGAGAGGAACTTCTATGTCATCAAATCCAATAATTCAAGTAACAGAAAATTAAAAAAAAATCAAATGATTTTCTAATCCTACATGGAAACTTATTCGAGTAACTATGATCAACTGAGCTCATATCTCTCTCCTTCTACTTCAATAACATATTCTTGTTTCAAAGTTATTTCATAAATATTAAAATAATTGAATTTAGATTATCTGCTGTCGCTGTATCAAATTTTGAGATAGAAAGAGAAAGTATGGCGTTCAGGAAAACTTATATTATGTACCCAAGAACGACATTGAGCTAAGTCCAAAGTTCAAGATACCATAGCAAGAATTTTGGCAACAAAAAAAAAGTATCTGACCTGGATCCAGCATTATGGAATATTGTGGAAATATATTTTATTGGTTTTCCAATATCATATTTGGTAGAACAGGGCTTCAGTGTTATTGCCTCATTTAAAAAAAAAAAAAATCAAATGAGCATCTTAGAATCAACTAACGTGGGAATCTACTTCTTCTTTTTAGAAAGCTTGAGTATTATATGAAGGAACTATTATTTTTATCCCTACACCAAGTATACCCATCCTATTTTTTTCATTTTGGAAGAAAAACTTTGGGCTAGAAGTTTATATTGAAGCAAAGGGTGCGCCAGCTTGAAAAATTATGGGAAATCCTGTATTATGTTATTATTGCGAAATATGTCTCTGAACCCACACCTAATTACTCCGGACACTTTCAGGTACTACCGATAGTTTATTATAAAACTAGGTGGGTGATCTTTCATTCAAGATAACTTCTATAAAGATGACGCCTTGTGAAAATGTTAAATTTAAAAAAATATATATAATTGTTTTGTAAAAGCAAATTGTACAGGTCGGAATCCAAAAAAATATTATGAATAATTTACAGTATTTGTGATGCAAATAATTAAAAAAAATTCACTTTTTTTTAGATGATCGAAATACTATATAGCATGCAATAGCATTTTTGCACGCAGGCTAAAAGTCCTCATGTATTATTGTTACTTAAACCGTAGAACACAGGTTTGGCATAAAGTGCCTTTTTTTTAAATCAAGTTTTTAGGGTATAACTACAATTCAGTGCAATATTTCGACACAAAAGAACTATATTGATGAAAATAAATTGATACAAAAATTTCATCAAAATGAATTATTTATTATTTCATCTTGATTAAAATTAATCAAAAAAGTAGATAACCTCCAAAAAATCAGGATAATTTAGAGATCTTAATTTAAAGCTAATATATTTTTTATTTTTTCCTCAAGAGCTTTATATCCTACTTGAAGTCATAAAATATACTATATATTTCAATTTAAAAAAAATTGCTTTAAAAAAAGTCAATTATTTTTGTTTTTTGGTCAATTTTGTTTTTTATATTCATTAAGGAATTCTCATAAAATAAACTAGTCAAGTTGGGTGATAAATTACAATAATATTCCAGGGGAAGGGTTGGCTTGTGAGATCAATTAATCAATTTTGTCAATATGAAGCATCCATAAACTTTTTTTAATAGCTTTACATCTAAATTATTAATTTTTAGTATTGATTATAATGAAAGATCTCTCCCCCCCCCCTGGAATCCATATTCAAGCAAACTGACCCGTTTATTATATTTAAATAAATATTTAAAACTAAATTAACCAAAAATCAATCAAAGTTGACCTTTTGAAAGGCAGTTTTTTTAATTGAAATAGTCTATTCTATATTTCAGCTTGCAAATAAAGCACTCGAAAAAAAAATAATACAGATATTACTCTCTAGGTAATGTTTTTCATTTTACTCGATTTTTTTATGGTTATAAATATACATTCTTTTAAATTCTAATCATAATAGAAGAAATAAATAATTCATTTTTCAAATGATGAAATATTTATATCAATTAATATCTTTTATTGCCATGCATATAATTTTTTCATGTTCAAATATGTCACAGAATTGTAGTTATAATTTTTTTCATTGAATATTTGACAAATAAACAATGTAAGTTTGCGTAACATGCTCCAATTTTTTTTTTTTTTTTTGCTATTTAAGGAATAAAACACGAAAATTACCATTAAAATTTTTAATTACAGAAGGTTTGGCCTTTGAAGCATCTCTTTCAAATATAATGTTTTTTGAGTATATCTTCAATTCAGAACAATGTTTAAAAACGAAATGTGTATGAGGATGAAATTTAAGGTAATAACATGAAATAAAAAAACATTCCAGAAATCAAATAATAACTATTTATCAAGTTATATTAAATACACTTACTTCCAAATATGTATGTATAATCATACAAAAATACAGTAAAATGAAGGATTATAAAATGGACTCTAATACTTTTTTCAATTTCTATGTATTAAACATAGCTAAAACTTAAAATAAACCTCATAGTACAAACTCAAAAGATTCCCCTTCAAAAAAAGGTCGAATTGAATTGATTTAAAAAAATCTTTAATTTTCTTATAGAAGGTTTAATAAATAAGATTTATTCTTTATTTTTAGCTATAATATAATACTATTGACAAGAATGTACAAAAAAGATTACTTTTCTATAAAAACCAATAATTTAATTTATTTTTGTATGACTATACTATTTTGTAGGAACTGAATTAAAAATAACTTCATCAATATTTTATGCTTAAATGTATTTTATCAATTGTATTGATTTAAAACATTAAATATATATTTCATCCCAATGTAAATGCATACTTAATTAAGATAATAAAATATTATTTATTGAGGCGTTGGACTTCTTCGTTAAATGATCTTCTTCTACTCAGCTTTTTGTACCAAATATGAAGAGTAAATTAAAAAGCTTTATAATATTTATTTGTCCACTAAGAGGAAAAATTCTTTGTTAAAATAGTTTATTGACAACATGTAAAACATAAGACGGTTCTTCAGTACACTTAAGGGCTTTATTCGTCTCTCTATTTTACATATGTATTATAATATTTTTAATTTGGTTGAAAAGATTTCTTCCGATTTCTACCCTCTTTGGATGGGTCCGAAGTTAAAAGTCTACGACTTTTCCTACAAATTTAAACTCCCTAAAATCTTCATCCCATGCTTTCTAAAATTGAATCCAATTTGTTCCTCATGAATGATGTTGGTGAGAGTAGGGAAAATCTCTTGAGAAATTGTGTCAGTTATTATTTTGTATGGAACTTCAAGTACAGTTATTGAACACAAACCATTGGGATCGTCAGTGTATAACCCTTTTCATAATGTTATGATCTATACAACTTTTTTTTTAAGTTTTAGTTGATCACGTATCAAAAGTCAATGATGTGGTTATTGATAACTAGTTTTTGATATTTCAGTATTTTTCTCTTCATTTTCTATTTGATTTTGATTGATTTGTTTTATTTTTAATCTTTTTTCCTAAAAAGTATTAATTTCTCATAAAATTTAGTTAAATGATCTATAAGAAAATCAAAAGTTAAGCATCCGTCTTTTTTATTGTCAATTCTATTTTATTTTGGTCTACTAAAACTACTTATTTATACATTTTCTTATCAAAAAATAAATTCAAATCCCCAACTATTATTATTTTAGGTTTACTAGTTGACTTAAGATGTCGCAGATTTCTTCATATAACTATGCAGTGTCTTCATTTGGAATATGAATGTTTGTTACAATAGTTTTTTCTTTGTGGAGTATAACTTTTATAATGTCAAATGAGCCATACGCGAAACTTTTACCATAAAGTATTTTTGTTTGTATGTTAGGTCATTTCTATAATTTAATTATTTTGGGTCGCATTAGGTACAGCATTCAAAACATTTATAATTTTCTTTATCTATTTTTTATATCCTGAAGACAAAAAAAAATCTGCATTTCTGCCTCTAAGGTAATCAATCTAGTCATGTAGTCTTTGATTATTTCTGAGAGATCTTACATTATGGGAGAGTAGACTAAAAATTACTATTTTTATTTATTTGAGCTGTTAAGATATCTTATTTAATTTCAGTTTTCAAATATTTGTCTTATGTTCTCTGTCATTGAACTATCCTTGCGAATTATCAATGCAAAATTCCAGTAAATGAGAATAATGTGCCACTGGCCTTCTTTCTCTTCGTATCTTATCCCTTCAGGGCTCCTTAAAAGTCCTTTATGCAGACCATCAATCTTCTTTGTTTGTTTATTTGAGAGTGTTAGATTTATTTCTTAGCCCCATTTGTCATTCTTCACTCAAGCTCATTCTTAGTTTTGAATCCTTCTTTTAAACTCCCTACATTATCATTAAACAGCCTAATATCGCCTATCGCTTCGCTATTTGTCTTCAAATGCCCTTCCATTTCTTTTGGTGGTTCATATATTCCCTTTGAAGTATCAAAACTCAGTGATAAAACGAAAGCTTCCTCTACTACTAGATTGGTTTCATCACGCCCATCAGTTTGTTTTACTTCATGTTTCTGAACATCTGCTCCGTCTCTTTAGCTTCTTTTTCAGAAAAGTTTTATATCAATAACTAAACATCCTTTAGTTTTGAGTGCCAATTTACTTCCTTGGTTTTTTCATCAATGGCAGTTTTTCAAAATATTTACTTGGGGTAGTCCTGAGCAATCATTGCACATTCCATAAATTTATGACCAATTTCTTTGTAATAAAATTATTGTAATTCAATAACGCTATAATTTCACGAATATTTATTCAGTCACAATGAACGGAGGAATGTCCATCGAAGTCTTCACTTTTTAACAATATTCATCCACCTAACTAGTTCTTTCAATATATTTTTTTGCCAATTCTTCTTTATGATCTTTCTATCTCAGTGTTTTATAGTATGCCTCGTCTGGGATAACCAAAACTCCATCATCAACTTTACTTTTTCTGGGTTTATGATCCTTGGTGCATTTGGAAATTTTATCAATTGTTATTAACTTTAATTTAAATTTATAATGTTATTTCAATTCGAAATTCGGCTCGGAATCGAAATTATAATTAAAAAAAAAAATTGATAAAAAAAAGGCTTTAATTGTCAAATCTAATCCGATCGAAAATTTCAAAGATCTTTTTCGTGTTTATGTCTTAAACCCAAAATTATGAATGTGGGTTTAGCTTAAAGGAATCCAAAATTTGATTTTTTTAGCATAGTGTAATATATCGACCATCTAAGGAATATTCATTTCTTCCATTTTTTGCATCTCAAGTAATATAAATTAAGACTTGATCGTCAAACAATTTATTTTTTAAATAAATTTTTATTTATCCCATGTGTATTTTTAAATTGTGAAATTCGGTACAATGACGTCATATGATCTTTCATTAGGATGGAAATAAAATTGAACCATAGAATGAGAACAACAAAAATTTGTTCATAATTTGAAAACGATTAAATTTTGGCACAATTTATGAAGTTGATAGGTTGATCGAAATATCGATTCTAATTGTTCTAATAAATCGACTTCAACCCAAGCTAAAACAATTTTTTTTTGTGATAATTGTATTTTTCGTCAATATTTCTTCAAAATATGAAATAAAATTTGATGTTGAAAGGTAAAACTAATTTTTTGGAGAAACATTGTTTTTGTAATAACGTAGTCCGTTTTTAAATGTTTTTGCTGTAACTTATACCATTTAATTGTTTGTTTCTTCAGCTATCTATTGTTATAATTTTATTAGAACTCACTTATTAGGGATGTATTTTAGGTATCGTAGCGCTTATTGGAAAGTTTATTTTAATTTACGCTTAATTTGAAATATATTATGTAAGTAGCCAGAACAAGGCCATGAAGGATGCTGTGAGAGAGAAAAGGAGGTAGCAATATTTTTGAACAATAATACTGGTCAGTAATCCGTAAATAACATTATTCTTATCATATGTTATTGTGCTGTTTACTTTTTTTTAATTTTATAATTTACGGATAGGAAAAAAATACATAACTTTATCAATCATAATTATTTAAAATCTGCCTCCTCGCTCATGGATCTTTAATCTCATTTAACTTCCGCAATGTTTAAAAAAAATAGTTGTAACACTAAAAAAAACCTATTTTTTTAAATCATTTCACGGGTTCTGCCTACATGAGATCCAATGGCCTATAACTGTCTCCAGTTCTTACCTGAGTTTTATATTCTTGCCCTAGGAATTGAAATATGGATAAACCAGTGCTCGAGTCAAGAATTGTGTCTTTTTTGATTGACCCGGTATGGATACTGATTACTCGTACTTGACTCAGAAAATAAAAACTCGACTTCAATTCTACTATAAAAATATTATTCAACAAATATTAAAAGAAAAAAATCTATGAGAGTAAACTGCTCCACAAAGATCCTATGGGCCGCTAAAAAAGTGTTTATCTCTAAATTGTTACTTTCATTTAAATTTTCAGTACAAAAATTCAATTTATTTTCCTTCTTTTTTTTTTTTTGAAACCGTAATATTGTCTCCAAAAATGAGCTCAAATAAGTTTAATTACTTTTAAATCTGTTGCGTAGGTATCAGAGGAATAGGCATTGTTGAGCAAATTCTGATAACTAATTCCTATACTTCAAAAAGGCTGATTCTTGCAGATTCCAATGCATCAGTACATTCAAACTTGAAAGGTTTAGTTATTAATTCCTATAAAAAATATTGTAACATCAAATTTTTAATTCAGATTATTTTTTTAACAACTGCAAACGTACCCAACGTCTGCAGCAACTGTTCCTGGCAGACGGGGTCGCTTTCAAATACACTTTGTAAAAAAATAACATATAATAAATGTTTTCATTTTCTAAATAGATTTTGTGTTAAATTTTGATGTGCCTTAGTCAAACAACTCAAAGCATATTAGCCAAAAGCGAAAATTGTTGGTTCTCCTCTGACTTACATGTTTAAGAAATTGATGAGTGCATTGTTTATAAAAGACATATACTTACTATTTCTCATAGGAAGTATTTTCAAAATACTTCCAATTGAATGCATGTTTGTACGAGTTCTGATATAAAATAAAACCATTATTTTCTCATTCCATATTAATGATGGGACGATTCCAACTAAAATCCCGCTTCCAATGTGATTCTAGTCAAAAAAATCCCAACTGCCGATTCTTGAAAATTATAAAAAATAGTTCAAAAATGGCATTTTTCTATAAATTTCTAAGAAATACAATTTATGAATAAAACGCCTTCCCTTATTTCATTCCTTTGGAAAAAGCTCACCATGCAGAGGAGCCAGGGTGAATTATCATAGGAGGAGTAATGCCACCCAAAACTCTCCAAATGCAAATTTCAGAAGTGAGTTTTATTAGATTCTTTTACAAAACTTTTCCCCATAAAATGTCAATTTCTGCATTATTCCAATAATAAATTACTCTTTTGTCCTGTTTATCATAACAACCCACTTCCTTTTCGATTTTAAATATCTCCTGGATATCGAAAATTTTCAAAGGATCATCACTATTCTTAACTTTATAATGATGTCTTTTCTTCACCATTACAACCTGTATACTGCCATCATTTAGACAATCTGCATTCATTACTCCTGCCATACTTCCAATAATCAAATGTTTCATACCGTTTTCTAAGGGTTGTTTGTCCAACCCATTCACTGAAATATCCATGTAAAATCGTGTGTGCAGGGGCGTCCCTAGGGGATTAGGTTAAGGCGCTATAGCGCCCACAAAAATTTGGGAATCTTTGATTTACTAGAAAATGTAATATCTAATTTTAATTTTCTGTGAATTGCTAGATTTTTTACATTTTTCTCCAAAAAATTTAATACTTGAATTTTTATTTTTTTAAATTTTATATTGGAAAATCTTTTCCAATAAATTTAATATTAAAATCCTTTGAACCCCCCCCCCCTTGCGTACGCTCCTGGTGTATCATATTTGTGTTCCACTTCTTTGTAAACTTAATGCATGTCTTATACTCCCTATAATTTCAATCTTATGAGGATGATAAGTTGTTCGTTTTGTAAGTTATTACACATTCTCAATTTAATGAACAAAGTTTTAAATAAAGTTTTTAATGCATTCTTATTATTTATCTCCCCAAATGTTGAAAACTGCTTAATCGAAAATGAATAAGAGTGGGAGATGTCTCATTATGTATAGAACATTAGGTAATAGAATGGAACGAAGAAGGGCAGATGAGAGGATCCAGGTTTTGGCAATAATTTCTGTTTCATATACGGAAGGTTAATAGTCGTTATTATTTTATGTTTACAACTTCAATGTTTTTAAATCTATTTCACAAAATTTTATCGACTCCAATGTTTCGAATATTATGTTAAAAGAATAAATCGCTAGACGTTAGAAAGAAATATTACAACAAGTGTATAAATTCAAAAAACGTATCACTCCTCAGATTTGAAGAGTTAATATTGTACAGAAAGAATATTATGTTCCACCGGTATTTAAAAAAAAAAAAGAAACTGAAAATTAACGTTGTAACCTTGACAGTTTCAAGAATGTTTGGGAAGAGAACAGGTTAGGTGTCATGACGTTTTATAAATTACTTGTGAGTAGCCTTGACAGAGTTAAGAAAGAAGTAAACACTAATTCCACTTCATATATAAAAAGAACTACAGCATTAAAAGTATTTTAATGCTTTAGGAAGAAAATAGGCAAAAATTACTCGAATTTATATCCTCAATTCCAGTCTAAGTCCAACGAGGACTTACACACATAACTCCCCAACAAATCATCAGTGTAATTCTGCTTCTTTCATAAGTAAATGCAAATGTTCAATCTGAACCTGTGTCTATCAATGTTGAATACCATAAGAATTGTGTCACTATGGTATTAAATATTAATCCATTAGCTTACTTTGTGGTTGTCGAGAATTAACAGCTGGGCAAATCTTCAAATAAGATGAAAACTTGACAGATATATTTGGTCCTAAATCTCCATTAACTCCACATTGGGATGACAATCTGTAGAAGGACCTAACAGGAAAAAAAATCGTCGATTGTGCTATAATTATAAATGGATTTATTACTTTTCAACTTCTGGATGTTCCTAAATTAGTCTCTAGCATTGATAAGATCTAGACAAAAATCTATCTAGCAGCTACTAATGAATTGGGATGTCCAACATTTCGTGGCTGCACTATGCTTTGCCACAAAAGCTGGTCTTACTATTCAGATTAATTGTGTATGAACATTGCTTGAGTCAAACTTGGAAATAAATCTTGTATACTTACACTGTCAACATCATATATTTGAATTGGTTTTTGAAGGGATTTCTCAATTTGTATGGTTCCCTCATATGGATCTGATATTCAAGGTTTTAAAAGGTGGCGGAAGGAGTAGGTAAAGCTCGACACAAAAGACTTTAATTAGGCCATGACCAATGATTTAAAAGTCATTTCTGATATGAAGGATTACATAATTGACGTTGTTAAGATAAAACTTCCTTTTGTTCATGTAAGAAAGGATGATACAGGGTTGAAATAAAATATATCATTTTTCTTGGAGTAATCTTCCTTGAGGTATACACTTTATTGTACCATGCTTGTTGGATGAGTAAGGCATTGATTGTACACTCTCAAGATTTATATGTTTCGAAAAAAAGATCATTTCAGAAAATTTATTTTTGAATTTTTTAAAGAAATTTGATGACTTACTGTAATAAAAGGAGCTAATAAAAGACCTTTAATGAAAAAAGTCCCTTTGATGATATTCTGTATTTTTTACTCTAAACAATTGACAATATTTATATTTCAATAAAAAAATAGAGATAAATGATGCAGTAGTTCTTAATTAAATTATTCATCACTCCTATTAAATTTCAACTCCAATAAACTAATTAAAGATCAAAGTATTGTTAATATTTCTTAAGGATAACTCAATTATATACAAAAATATAAAATACATATAGTTATATCTGCTTGTAATTGGAAGACATCAAAAGAAGAAAACCAAATTTTCGAGACAATGTTCATTTTTAAAACTTTAAGTACGTTGAGCGACCTCAAAAACTTTTTACAAAAATGTGTTTTATCCAAATTTTAAACCTATAAGAGCCTAAGTTTTCCTATAAAATTAGAAAAGGACCAGTGAAATATGGATATTGTTGGTTTTTTTTTAAAGTAAATGTTAAAAAAATTGTTGAATTAATTATTTATACTAATGAATTTGCCATTCAGCTCGTGTTTGCTCAACAATATACAGTAAGTTTTATTTGTATCTTCGAATAATAATATAATTAATTCATAAGGATGATTATGTATTTATATGTTGATTGTCAAACTTCACTTAGCCTCTATCGATTTCCCTTATTACCAATTCACGAATATAAACAGATCAAACTAATGTAATTTAAAGTAATTACATCTAATTAAGGCAGGAGTCAGCAAAAACATGTGTTTACGCTTAAAGTTGAATGAGTTTATAATTAGAATCAGCTGAATTCAAATAATATCCAATATTCATATTACATGATTAACCATGTAATAATTTTCTTAAGATGAATATGTTTTGTTATGTTTGATATCAAGTTGGAACAAATAAGAATCATTATTCAGACTGTATCAATTTCATATAACCTCATTCATGGGTTTTAAAGGTCAAAATAATGAAATTTTTTGTAATTAGGTACATTATAGTAATTATGTAAATAGGTCCCGAACTATAGTCGGGAGCCGTAGAGTCACATGTATTTGCTTAGAGAGTCGAATAGATTTTGAAAATAGATTATGTTTACATTTATCTATAATTTGAAGTCATACATTTTCAAATAGCTTGATTTGTAGCCGGGATCTCTAAATATTACAAAGCCAACCTTTAGAAATAAAATTTAAATTATCAATGTAAATAAATCAACATAAGCAATTTGATTAAAACTACACATATCTAATAATCATTAATCTTATATACAAATTTGGAAAAACAGTCTGTAATGCCACTATTGGAATTTGATCATTCCAATTCCCTTTGACTCTGTGTGCTAATACATTCGACTCTGCCGTCTTTATGAATTAATAATATAATATAAATAATATTTAATATGAATTAATTATTTGAATGAAACTTACTATGTAATAATCTTATGCACACACAAAATATTTTTGAAGGACAGAACCATACGTTTAAATAATTATTTCAATAATTTTTGGAGGATTTGACGTAATAAATAATTGCAGATTCCTGATAAGTTTGTCAAGAACTACTAGAATAGAAAACAGAATTTAAAATATTTTTGAAACTGTATTTTTTTTTATTCGTTTTAAAATATGCCAAATTCTTAGTAATATATTGCATTTAAACTTATTATAAAGGCGGTAACCCAGAATAACTCCATTGAACAATAAAATTAATCACACAGATTATATTTTCCTAAAATTATAACAATAATAAATTTAAGTGAAACTGAATGAAAAATAAATAAATTACACCCAAAAGCAGATGTTTTGCTTTTATATTTCAGACGGTCTATGGGATAAAGACGTCAGGAGTAATGTTACTAGAACAAGATTAGGCAACAAGAAAATGGCTTGGCAAGCACAGCAAATTTATTATATAAATCTGTCTTTTTATTTCTTGTGACATTATTGGGACGAATCTTGGTTATTATTACTACATAAATTCAAAAAGTACAAATTTGTGGTTGCTTGATATTTTTGAAGCGATATTTTACTCAATATAATACCAAAAGTATATTTTAAAATTTTATAAATTATTAAGACATAGACGAGGCACTTAATAATAAATAACATTTTTGAATTTTCATATATTTAATTTAATTAGGTAAATAAAAATGAAAGAGTCTATGCGTTGGCTATTTGTAAAACCCAGGAGGTGTTTCATACCGACTATTCCTGAAATACCTTCCAAGAGGGAAGGCTTGGATTTTGGCTTGTCAAAGAAATATGTAGTATCAATCCCCAAGACTTGTTCTAGTCACATTAATCAGGAATTGATTATTTTGTGGACAAACAGATGCGGATCCATCAACCATTTTTGACTATATATTCATTGCGTTAATAAATAATTATTTATGAGAACTGGAATCAAGGTCCACTCTTCTTGGCAATGTGTATTCGCAATGATGTAAATCCGATGTTTTTTTTAGTTGACCTGTAAATTTGTAATTGGTAGTATAAAGAAAGAATGTTATTTCCCTTAGCAGTTCTCGTTATTATTAAATTCCTGAGTAATGAACATCCTCAGATAAATAGATTCAATTGTATTCAAAACCTGTTTGAACGTTCGTGTGTGCTCATAAATGACAGATCATAGCCCTGAGGATTTGTTGTGGGTTATAATTGTAAGTCGTTGTTGGAATCAGAATAGAATTGGGGATCGACATCGAAGTAATTCTAGCAAATGTTCTAGTTTATATCCTGTTTGCTTCTTCTCTTGTCACAGCTTATTGTAGCTGATCTAATAAAACGTCATGAACATTATTCTTTCTCTCCTCCCAAATAAGGAATTTTTGTTTTATTTAACTAGAAAATTTAATTTTTGATTTTTTTTTCTGAAAAATAGAAATTACTGTAAATAGCTATAATTTCAAAAAAAAAAATTAAAATTTAACTTTTGAATTTTTTTTTTAAAACATCAATGTGTTTTTTTGTAATTTTCTTTCCAAAAGAGTTTTTGCAATAAAATTTCTAACAATTTATATTTTTGGATTTTTCCCCAAAACAAATAAATCAATCAAACAGCTCTCTCTCCAAAAAAAAAATATATATATATAAGTATATAAAGGGATTTCAATAAAGACGCTCACATTTTACGTTGGTAGGTTTCGAAAACGACGCCATATTTGTAATTGTTTCTTTGACAGGTGTGCTAAAAATAATTGTAGTTTCATCATGAAGCGCTACACACTCGAGCAACGCTTGCATATTATTAAAATTTATTTTAGGATTGATGAGTCTTTGATCCAAACTTTAAGTGCGTTAACGCCAATTTATGGTCAACGTAATCGACCTGCAAAATCAACAATTCAACGTTGGGTGAAAAAAGTTGAGCCCACACACACGCTACATAATGTTCCTGTGCCAGTGAGACAAAGAAATGAACGAAGTGTAAAAAATATTGCTGCCACAAGCGCATCAACTCAAGATGACCCAAATTTGTCTCTTACGCGCCGTTCTCAATCGTTGGGCATCTCTGTGACAACTTTGTGGCGAATTTTGCGAAAAGATCTTGGCCTACACCCGTATAAGATCAAGTTGACACAAGAACTGAAGCCGGATGACCACTTCAAAAGTCGGGAATTCGTAAAATAGGCTGAAAGAAAATTCGAAAATTATCCTGATTTTCAACGTAAAATCATCTTCAGCGATGAGGCACATTCTTGGTTCAATGGCTTTGTTAACAAGCAAAATATGCACAATTGGGCCTGAAAACCCCACACGTGATTCATGGGGCGCCATTACATCCCCAAAGAATTACTGTTTGGTGTGGATTGCATGCTGGCGGTGTCGTTGGGCCGTACTTTTTCGTCGACGATGACAATCGCCACGTTACTGTGAATGGAAATGGTAACCCCGCCATGATAACCGATTTTTTTGGTCTAAATTGGAAGATATGGACTTGGACGTTATGTGGATTCAACAAGACGGTGCCACTTCCCACACAGCAAATGTTACAATCGATTTATTGAAGAGTAAGTTTGGTGAGCGTCTTATCTCCAGAAATGGACCAGTCAATCGCTCGTGCTATTTAACGCCTCTAGACTATTTTCTTTGGGTTCACCAGAAAGCCCTTGTCTACACCAATAATATGTCGACGTTAAAAGAGCTCAGAACAAATATTCAACGCGAAATTGCTGCAGTTTCAGCCAGTTTATGCGGAAAAGTAGTCAAAAATTGGGTTCAGCGATTGGACTTCGTAAAACGTGCACGTGGTTGTCATTCAAACGACATCGAATTTCATTCATAAATTAACTTGAATGTATTTTAATGGCAAATAAAGAAATCGTCGATATCTCAAACCGTTTTGTTTTATTTAAAAAAAATGTGTGCGCTGTTAATGAAAACCCCTATATTAGGGTGCATCAACCCTCCCCCCCCCCCATAATTTTAAAAATGTTTTTATTTTGTTATGGCGGTATAGCAAGTATCATACCTAAAAAAAATACTTTTGTAGAAATTTTTGTTAATTTTCGTTAACATTTACCAGGGCCACATGAATGGAAAAGAATTGGAATAATACAAAATTGATTCATAAGCTAAATAAACTAGACAAAAGTAATTTAAATCTTAAAGAATATATTTTCTGTTTATACTTTCTTGCACAATACATAATAAATCAAATAGTATTATTTGTTTTTGAGGTTTAATGCAAAAATACTGGAATTTTGTTTTCGTATGGTCAAAGTCAAAGATAAACAAATCAAAGGTAAATACATAATTTTCAAAAAGGACTCATGTTTACTCATTATTATATTAGCTTTCTATTGCGTTTCTCTATCTATTTCTACAACCTGTATGTAAAGCATTCTGAAAATGTTCTTCTAATTTAGCAAAACCTGTTAAGGCCAAGCTTACTTTTACGTTAAGTGAATTGATCTTTGATTTGAAAGACACATAAGACGACAAATGTATCAACTTTGTGACTTTTTTGGTTGGCAAATTAGGCCAGCAGTGTACAGAGAAGCCAAGAGTCGCATGAAACTTAATCTGCATGTGTCGTAGACTGTGTTATGTCGATTAAAAAATGTGGTTTCCCAAAACCTGTAATAGAGCGATATGTAAGTACTCTGGCACCAAGTTCATATTTCATTACTATGAACCTCTTAGCCATATTATGTCGCTCATTTGATGGAGTTAAATAACTGTTATGCTCAAGTGGTACCATATCTACGGTTGACGAGGTGACGAGATAGAGACGATATGAAACTCCTGGATTGATTACCTTATAGTGCTGGGATGTATTGTAAAGAGACAACTCATTCCAAGGAGTGGCCACGGCTTTGATACATGTATTCCACCGTGAACTGTAGATACAACATACAAAATTGACAAAGACATATAACTTTTCACTCAAATATTTGGTATAAATGGTTCCAGATGACAAACATAAGAAATTCTGTTGTAAAATAACAATTTTGATTGAAAACAGCAATTTCAATCATCACGTGAGCCTTGTGCACTGCAACAGGACACTTGAGGCAAAATCATTGTTGATGAGGGTATTTGATTACAGCACACACACTTCAGAGAATTTCTTTTAATCATCACTCTGATGTTGTGTAGAGATCTTTGAAAAACTGAATTGTTTCACTTCTCCATACTTGCATCACAGTCTTAACTTTATCAAGGAACTTAGATCAAAGAGTATCAACTTTTCTTTGATGAGGCAGTCCACACTTTCAAAAATGCTTCGAAATATTTTTGAAGACGGGTACTTCTGGTAATTTCCACGTTTCTATTTCATGTCTTTGAATATATGTGTCAGCATCACCTCAACAATGTAATGACGACATACTACTTAGAGTAACGGTCGTCCTATGACCTATTGAAGATCAATACAAGCAACAGTACCATGACCTGTTTTAGGGGGATTTGTGTCAAACAACTTCAATAGAATTGATTTTTCACATTTCCATGATTTCAGATTTCTATGCTTTTCTCAGTTAAAATTTTTCCTGAGCGTCGGTCAGTGCCTTTGTGAAAATGGAATCCCAAGAAACTTCGTTCACATGATAGATCAATCGATGAATATTCAGTATTAAACGATTATCTTAGTACTTGTTTATCAAGGATGAACCGCTTGGCAAAAGTTCAAATATGATGAAAATGACCCCGCGTAGATAATTGGTATCTTGTCCTATAATGGTTATCCTTTGAACAAAGGCATGGGGAGAGTGGATCATATGGATCAGTAAACTGCTGTTTATCTATCGAATCCCAAGTCATCAACTCGTTTTTATTACATATTTTTTGTGGATATCATTATTGGTTTATTGTTAAATTTTATTGTTTATTGTTTAAATGTTATAATTTATTTCTTCTTAATTGCAATATTGTTATTGACAAGAATCGGATTCAATATTTTGAAGAACACCAAAAATAACTTCCATTTTCATCACCGAGACCAATTCAATTTTAAATTTATTTTCACCAGAGTTTGATAAAAGTGTAAATGAAATTGTTAACCATATTAGTAAAAAGTATAACCTATGTTAATTTGGTAGTATAGAGGTAATTTTCCTAAAAACTTATTGTTGAATTAAAAAAAATGGTTTCAATATAATTCGCTTATTACATATATATATCCAGACAAACTTTTTAGCAGTGTTTATTCAAAGACACTTCTCATTGTAATTAATTAATAACTTTTAAAGGGGTAGTAAATTGAGTATATACTCTTTAATAGCTGATAATTTATATGCAAATATTTTGAGCTCAGAAGATTCTTCTAAGCTTTTGACATGGTGTTTTTGTGATGATGGGATCAAAATTTTACCTCCGATTTCAAAAACGAAAAAGTGAAGGTTTCCACTACCAATGAAGCAGGGTATTGATTTAAAACAGCTGAAAACTATACAAGTTCTACTATCTCTCAAGTGAATATTTTTTTAGAATTCAGGTATCTAAAACAATTCACCATGATACCAAAAACTTATATTCAGTCAAAGAGTATATTAATGCTATGGATAAAAAAAATGATGCAATCTAAAAGAAAAAGATACTTTGAAGAATTATCCACTTTTGTCAGAAATGATGTATATTCAACAAAATTTGAATCTTATCCAGGTAGCCATTAAAGTATTGAAAGAGAGTTTGCCACTACTTCTATGTGTAACTAAAAAAAAAAATGTCAGGAGGCAATAAAGAATTACAAGGGAAAAATAAAGTGTGAGAGAATGGGAACCTGAAACCATCAATCACAATGGCGAGTTTTTAAATACAAAAACGCTTATTTTGTTAACTTTCATTATGAAAGGGGTTTCAATGGCAGGTCGAACATAAATGTACCAAAAAGTCCCCTTGGATGAAGTTTCATGTCAAGAATATGATTATCAAATATAGTAAAACAGTTATATAGTAAATAGTTTACAGAATAGAAGATTGATCTCATAAGTAATAAATATTGTTACATTAATAAATAATTAGAGATGATTTCTGTAGCTTTATATATTAGATACCCATTAAAGCTGTCAACGTCTATAATGACCAAAATTTCATCCGTCAATTCATTTTAATGGTTCTAATAGCCAAATTTAACTACTTAAAAATATAATAAATTTCTTCTTTGAACATCTTAATACCAAAACCCTCTAGTCCTCGGAGTTACTCCATACATTCAATTTACTATT
The DNA here is from genome assembly GCF_016086655.4 of Lepeophtheirus salmonis. NCBI lineage: Eukaryota > Metazoa > Arthropoda > Copepoda > Siphonostomatoida > Caligidae > Lepeophtheirus > Lepeophtheirus salmonis. The sequence continues at coordinate 62,110,046 of NC_052135.2, forward strand.
ATCAGCGATCCATGATTTAATATCAATAGTCAGTACTTTATCTCAAACTTCATCACAATACAATTTTACACGTTTCTACAACTTATTAAAATAATAAATACGTATTTACTAGTTAGTATTTACAGGTGACTTATTTTCATTTGATTAGTGATTATGAATTATGATATGTTCCTTACTCAAGAATGAAATAATTATGATGACAGCTTCTATTACTAGTTTACTAGGATTGCCATATAGTCTTTAAATAGATCCCAAACACTGGAAGACATAAAAAGGCTTGTCGTGTTAAAATTTATCGCGTCTAAGTCGATCCAACTCGAAGGAATTGAGCCATAAAGACAATAAATGTCTCATGAACAATTATTTTGCAGAGAAAAATGGCAAGTACTATTTGGTTGGGTTAAAGAGATGGAAGCATCGCCGGGAGAAGTGTATAGAGTTACATGGAGACTATGTTGAAAAATAAAATTTAAAAAAATGTCTTGTATCGATGTATAATAGGTCGAAAGCCTTCACACTAACCTCGTATATATAGAAATTGGGTTTCTGCAAAGAAAAGGCAGGAGGTAGACATATAGTATGATTGAATTAAGACCCCTGTTTATCAGCATCCTGTTATATGATGATGAATATGTTGTTGTTGTTTTTTTTGGGGGAGGAGGAGGTAATGAATTACTGCTATTAAGGGGAGAACCTTCTATTTAAATTTAAAATAGCATTAGTCCTGGAAAATATGATGACTATATTTATTTATTTTATTATGCATTTTGAACTAAATTGACAACAAATATAGGCGAGGAGTCTTCTCTTAGGGGGAGATGTTAACACAGCGACAACTTATTAATAATTGAACAAAAAAGAAAAAAGAGCACTAATCAACTGTTTTTCCTTTTTGAATCGATAAACTAATTTTATAGTTTACGAAGACCTACAGAATAGTTTCGTAAGCTTTTACAATTATTTATTTTGTCACCTGTTGATGTTCTTAGCATTGGTTTGTTGCACTTGAATAATGTATCGTAAATATGTATAATATTCATAGAAGTTTGATCCAACGATTAAATTTGAATATTCAGCGTTTATTCCAACAGGTATCTTATATACGGCCTTGCAGGATGATTTATTTTGGAAAGAAGTAAAGCACTTTTTTTTGAATTCTTTTTTGTCTAATACAGAGGTCGGCAACCCCCGGACATTTAAAAAAAAAAGAAATACCTTAACCCCACCCCTCCCCCACCAAGGGTTGTGTGCTGCTGGTCCCTTAGGCACGTTAAATTCTTCCACCACCGCTTTCCTGAGTATCAAAGAAGTCGTCTAATATCCAAAATACACCCTGATTCTCAGGTTGTACAGGCGATGTGCTAATAATACTATTTAAGTGCCGCCATGGCCCGAAAGACCGAAACAAAATTTTCCCAGAATTGTTTCTGGAGCGTTAAGAAACTAAATGAAAAATTTCAGGAGAATCCATCCATTGGTTCGGCTCTGATTGAAGGACATACACACACACAGACATTCATATTTAATATATTGATATGATAATAATAGTAAACATTGCTTCTAATTAAATATTCTCAATTAATATGGTCAAACGTTCCTATGGCTGAGCCTGTTGTTTATTTGAGATATATTCTGGAATTTTTTTTTGTCTGCTTTTAAGTAGACCAAACTTATGGGGAGCAAAATCACTTTTGACTGGCCTTGAGCTGGTATAATTTTTATGAAGAAAAATACAATACAAAAGTCGAAAAAAAAACTATTTATTGGAAAGACTATAGAAACCAAAGAATGGGATTTTTATAACAAAATAGCATTTTTTAATTAAACATAGAAAAAAAATTAATTAATGAAAATGTCAATAAAAAATATTATTGGGCATTTTTTTACAGTCATTTGAAAAATTTTAGGGCGTCCAAAAGTAATCAAAGAATGTTTCCCTACAAAAAGCGTAAATTAATTACTCATAGTTTATATTTTGGGGCAATTGTCCAATAAATCCAAAAAAATTGTACTACCCTACTCCTATACGTATATTAAATGAAGAACTATCAAACGGTATGTGAAACTGATGTTATTGGTTAGCTGTCATTCAATTTCTTGCCTTTTTTCTTACTCTTTTTAAAGGGAATGATGGAATATACAATTAATTGTGCTATATAATAAGGATAAACAACAATATAATCAACAATATGGATGAGAAGGCGCATATGATGTTCTTAATCTGAGCTAGTATACAAAGTTGAATGTTCTTATAATAATGATTCTTATATATTTACTTTCCAAATGAAATAATCAGGGTATTATTAATGTTAGTATGATCAAGTAACTATGAGTACATAATTATGTACTTATTCTAAGTAAACAAGTAACATCATATTTACTATATATTGTAATTATAATAATTAATATCTGATGTATTCATTAGCATATTTTAGAGTAATTATGTGTTTCTAAATTACAGACACTACATAACTAGAAGGATTCATTTCCAAAAAACTTTTCAATTATAGGTCATGATGTTCATTAGCATACCATCTCTTAATCACATAAAAATTCAAAAAAAGGATTACGTGTTATAGGCTAATGTTAAATATTCTTACTGTGAATCTATCATTTTCTAAAATGATATGTTATAATATAAATAAAAAGGCAATAACACTTTTTGCATTTACTTCAATTATTTAGAAATGCTTCCGTTTAGATATAGTATTTTCTTACAAAACAAATTTGCATCTTTTTTAAAAGTAATGTTTCTTTTAAGGCGCTTAAAATAACTATTTTCATCCGTTTTTGACATTTGTAAATGTCAAATGTTCCAATCATCCGTGTATTGGTGAATGATTGGATAATATGACATACAGAAATAGTGTTATGCCGGTAAAAATTAAGACTGAATAATTTAGTCCAGTTCAGTCCACCATATCAGTCCTTAAAACTTATGAAGTTTGGTCTTTGATGATGCAACTTAACTTTATTTCTTCTTTTTTTAATCAGTTCTAGTACTGACAGTACTGAAGATCTAGTAAAACGTCGTATCAGCTAAGCTGGCTCTCCTCCTGAAAATTGTTAGCATTTTTATTTAAATTGTATTTTTGGTTTCTTTTAATATACCGTATTGTTCCCTGCTCACTCCAGACAAAAATAAATGAAGACATTTATAATTTTTCTTTTTGAACATCCAAAAGTTATATTTAGTAAAAATGTATCTGAAAAACATTCGAATCCAGCTTAGCATAAATTTCTCACAAAATATTTTTATTAAAATGAAAGCTATTCAAAAACAACTGTGAGCATACAGACTCATATGGCTATTAGCTCAAGTCGAGTGATCATGCTATCGAGTCCAAGTCCGAACTGGAGTACGACAGATCTGACGTCACCTGGGATTAATTCACTAAAGCCGATAATTATTTAAGACAGCTAAAAAATACTCGGAAATAGTTTATATATTCATGATTCAAATAAGAGGATTTATTTTTTGATTCATAAAAAGTCTTCTTGGTACCCGTAAGAAGCCGGTTAATTGATAAACATATTCCCTGTATCAGTTTTATTTTAGTAATAATATATAATTTGAAAAAATATTTGTTATTTAAGTTTAATACTCAAACTTGTAGCATTATCGAAACATATTGAGATGGTTTCATTTTGTACTCATAGGAACAAAATTTTAAAAAGAAGTACAATATTCACTGGAATACTTAATATTATTTTTGGTTATTGTAGAAACAAGATAGTGGAAGCCATTGTTGCCTCTCTAGCTGCTCTTCTCAAAAATAACTTGAAACTACGTCTTTGATTATGTACCCCATGATTGATTAAGAGCTATTGTACAATATGACGGATAAATGATACATAAATACATAGGGCAGAAAAAAATTTGTTTGATTATTGTATGATAAGTTTATTGAATAGGAGAAAAACTACTGCCCAGTTTACTAGAGGCCATCAACCTTTTCTTAATCTAATTTCCCCTCTATAAAGTACTTTTATTGCATCCAAACTATCAATTCTTGGATACCTTTATAATATTTAGAAAGGCTATTAGGAGCTGTCAGGTTTCTATACTTATTTGAAACGTTATTTTACATTCTTACTTCCGAGATTGGATTATCCTTGAAACTGTCATTGGCTAAATAATACATAGAACCTATTATTTTCGCACACAACACTTTTGACAACATTCTTATTACATTTAATATATAGAATACTAAAGATATGTTGTCTAAAATTTATATTTTGGGTAATGTTTCATTCAGTTTATCTAAAATTTCATTATCAGTAAGAGTGGCTCAGTCAATAGTTTCAATTTTTCTTTTTATGTAATATTAATTAAAGTACTCAGGACGATTAATAAAAGGAAAATTAATTAATAAATTGAAAATGTAAAACTTATCGCTGGTAATAGTTTGAGGAAGATTAAAATTACTTATATATACGTTAAACTTTAATCTTCTAACACAATAATAATTGTATTTGCAAGTGAAAATATTAAATTTAGGATTAAATATTTTTTTTTGTGAATAACTTATTTCTTGTAAAGAGAACTGGTCATGATGCCCTTTTTTTTACGTCTGTTACTCTAAAAAAATCTTTCATAAATAAGTTAATCAATAATAAACTATTATTTTTTTCTTCCAAAATTTTTTTTTTTTTTTTCAAAAAGAGTTACTTATGGTTGATAATTCTTTTTTTCAAAAAGATTTATTCATAGGGTATTAATTATTTTTCTCGAAAAAGTTAATCATTAGCTTGAAATTTTTCAAGCAAAAAAGGTAATTCAAAAGCTCATATAGTAAATAAAGAAAATATTTTTTCATCGAACATACCCTTTCGAAGTAAAGTAGAAGAAATTTTAAAACAAACAACTACATATTTATGAAAATATTATATATTAATATTTATTATTATTCCTAATTCATAGGTTGACAGCACGTCATGCATTTTGTCTTAGAGTTTAATTATTTTTAGAGGTGTTTAAAGTACCTTTTTATTAAGCTAAAAAGTGTTATAAATGGACACAATGTTTTGACGCAAAAGTTTGACTTTCTTTTGTTTTAGTTTCTTCAACACGTGATGTATATGTTTTTTTTATCTTTCCTGTATCTGATGTGCCAAACTTCGAGCAAGAAGTGACCCACTGCCTTCTTTATGTTGCTAGGAGGTGCTCCAACGCACAAACAATTTTCATCGATGATCTGGCATTGACATAAACTTAGCCTTCAGAGCTCAATTAATTGACATTAATAATGTTATTTTTTCATTGAATATTCAAATTTAGTAATATAGTTAACAAACACATGGGAATGTTGCCTAATGGAGAATTTGTAAGTTCAGAATGTGAATTCTCCCTCCCCCTATATCTTACAATTGTTCATGAATAGTGCATATTTCATATTTTATTGCATTAGTTTTTAAAATAAAAATTTACTGATTTACTGGCTAAAGTATACTCTTTACTTAAACATACATTATGAATTCAGAAAATATTTTCTTCCAAACTTTGGGTATGTATGGAATAACTGGTTTTATATTTTATGGTAAAAACAATAATAGAGTATATTCTGATCTATTTTTAGTCATGTTCAGTTTTAATTAATCTTTATTTTTTCTTGTAAAATATTATGGCTATTACTGATAATGATTTCTTAGTTAGTAATGAATTTCACACCATTAGACCCAACTAGAACATGAGTCATTATATTAATTAAAAAATTAGTATGTTAATTTTATATGTACAAAATTATATCTTGTGAACTATTAGAAAATATATGTAATATATATATATTTTATTAAATGATCTTTTAATTTCCATATATATTTTTAGTATGACAATATAATTGAAGTTTAACTACCGTTTTGGTATAAAACAATATTGACTTAGATTAAATACTCAATAAGCATTACTTATTTACATTTCTTTATAGGTATATTCATGGACAATTAAAAAAAATTACACGTAATTTAAAAACAAAACAAAAATACAAATAAATTAATGTTTGGTATATTATTATTAACAACTAAACATAATACTTGATATGATAAATTACATGAATATGTACTAAAAATTTCGTATTGTTGCATCCCAACAAAAAAAACAATGAAAAAATTAATTTTACAATTTGTTTCACACACTTTAATTCCTTCATCTAAAATATCATTTACTAAATTAAGACGATTTTCTTAAAATATTAACCTCACAATTAATTTAAGTAATTAAATAATTAATAATATAAAATAAATATTAGTTTTCTTCGATTTTCATTGTTTAATGTTATTTTCCTTTTCATAATTGCTATTAAAAATAATAAAATTAAAATAAATTAGTCCATTATAAGAAAATTTAGGGGTATTTTTTATTTATTAATCGTTTCAAATAGAACTAGCTTGCACGCTATTTCAATATTTTAAAATGCATCATATTAAACAATATTGACTATCACCATATGTATGTGATCAAAAAAAAAAAATCACAATTTTTCACAAAGTTAAAAATGGCGTAAAATACGTCAATAAAGAGAAAAAAACGAAGACACTGGTATGGACGGATAAATATCATTTGTTGAATATTCGAAATGAAGAATTAATTCCTAGAAATAGTTTTCAAATGGCAAATTATTTACAATTTTGTTCCATACAGAAAAACCCTATTTACATAATATGGAGATTAATTGCATATTATTTAGATTTTTTACATTTTTTATTTATTAAAAAAAGTTGTTTCTTTTCATTAAAAGAAATTAAAGGAAGGCATTTTTCATAACATATTAAATTCTTTCCTCCTATAAGCTTTTTTTTAAGTTGTCACATTAAATTTCAAAACGCAGAACATCACTTATACGCTATAATTTATGATATGGTTTGATACTCTACACATTCTTCCCCTACTCCGCCATCTTTTTTTGATCAACTTTGATTAATTTATAGAATAGTCACTAAATTAAAAATAAATTTAGTTGAAACAATTGCCTAATAAATAATAAGAGAAGTTAAATGCACTTTTTTTATTAATTATTATCATGCTAACATAATATACATAGATCTACCAAAACTGAAGACAATTCTAAGTCACTCTTCACAGGCCTTCTGATGATCCTAGCACCCAAGGAGAAGTTGTTAGAATGCGAATTAACAGGAACTCTAAATCCTTAATTTTTATGAAAGTTTGTTTATACATAAAAGACACCTGAACTTTAGTGGTCAAAAAATAACCACTAAACCTTGTTTTATTAATGAGAAAATTAACAGTCCATATTTTGCTGCTTAACCGTGTAGATCTGTATAATTTGGTGCAAGTCTGGTCTGTAACGGTCTTGTAGTAAAATTTTATAAATTTGGAGGTAGCTCGATTTTCTTCTTTTATTGGGGCAGCTCATAGAATTTTGTAGTTAAACAATGTGGTTTTTGAATCGAACACAACAATAGACGCAATGTAGGGTAAACAAGGGAAAGAGGTATTTCTTTAAAAATCATGAAAATCCAATAAGCATGGAAAGGGAAGCGTTGGATAATAACGTTATTTCTATTTTGAATGATAAATTAGATTATATTGTCTCGAAAGGGAAGTTTTTATTTTCTTTGCAAAGGACAGCAGCAACATACTGTATGCTGACTCCTTCGCCTATGAAAATGGGTTCATTTAAAAAAGTATCAACCGAGACCATCACGATTTGTAGAAAATATCTCCGTATTCTAAGTTTGAAGGACGATTGGCCAAGCCAATGATAATGAATTCAACAGAAGGAATTGGCGATGGCAGGAAATTCACTGCCCAATTTCAAGTAGCTACGGGTTGTATAATATATATTGATTATTGTAAAGTCTGTGGTAATGTTTTTAATTCCACTTTTCAAGTTTCTGCTGGGAGTTCTTTTGTTCTGTTATTGAAGAATTTGTTGAATGGAACTTAGAAGGTCATATAAACCCCTCACCAAACCATATTTCGGTCATAATTCTTTTGTGGCATCTCAAAAATAAGTTAATTCCTTCGAAGAAGCAAAAGAAATTGGGTTTGGCATACTGGGACTCTAAGTTTTATATTGCGAAGGAACTAACGGATGGGATGGAGTTAAGAGGTATATTTATTACTTCGGTGTCAATATTCATGGTTTTTTAATGGAAAATACATTGACATTCGATTTAGCGCTGGATATTATATGGTATTTTCCAGAAAAATCAATCAAATACATTAAAATTTTAAATGAAATTAAAAAATGTTCAGTAGACATAAAAATACAAATCCTAGATACTCAGTTTTGGATTTTCTTATTTGTTTGATTATTTTATGTTTTTCTTAGGGTTTTTCGTTAGTCTTTGTTTTTTTAATGTTTATTTATGTTATAGATTTTTAGCGTACTTTTATAACTAAAGAGGGTTTGTCTTTGGGAACTAATTTTAAACTACATTATTTATTTATACTCTTACTAAATGTAATTTTTCAATTTATTATTATGTATTTTTTTATATTATATATTGTAAAATAAAGACCTTTTAAAAAAATAATGGTAGAGTGTGAATCTCCAAACTGCAAAAAAAGAAATCTTGAACTGTACAGGGTTGATGTTATCTACCGGCTCACATTTTATTATTTTCAATTCAGAATGACTTTGGTTCAAAATGACAAAAGAGGACAAATAAACATTTTATCTCTAAACAATATAAGCTGAGATAATTGTAAAGAGCAAGTAAGATTTTAAATTTTCTCAAGGGCAACATGAATTTGGGAAATTTTTTTTTCTCTTTTCTGATGAAAAAACTCACTGTTGATGCCACTGTGAATAAGTAGAACAGCCATTAAATCACAATCTAACATGTAGACAATGTCTTAGTTTCGGTGAGACATTGTAAAGTAATATCTTGGGCTAAATATAACTTCAGGGACAACTTTATGTTCACTTTAGTATTGTAGCGCCCCTAAGACCCTAGGATATCTGAGAGACAACTTTCTGGATTTTTTGGGACATCAACATATGGTCGTCCTCCTCTGTAGATGCAAACACCTAGGACTACTTTATCTGGGTACAACTGGAAGAGAGGATACCTGCTACTTCTCACAGAAGTATCCAGTCCCTAAAAGATTCCATTCAAAAGGAGTGGACCAAGCTCGAGTCTGACTACAAAGTCTAGGAACTTAGGCCCATTATTAAGACAATTAGTAGAGTTGAGGGCTCATAAATCTAATCAAAGTTGTACCGTGGGCTATTTTCCAATGATTTTGTAAAATAAATGTCCTAACAAAACCTCTCGTTTAAATTTTACTTTTGAAAAATTAAAAATAATATAATCAGTACCACTAGAAAAGATCAACCTTGTATTGATATTTGAATATTTAGTCTACAAACCAAACTGTATTATTTGTAGAACAAAGAGTTAAGTAAAATAAAGGGCGGCATTTTAAATCAATTGAAATTGTAGAGATCAAAGATACCATTTATCATTTTGATAAATTGATCTATTGAATTTGTAAGTTTAGATAAAAGAAGAGAAGAACAAAAAAAAATTCATGGTAATTTTATTTTAAAATGATTATTTTTATTCTTTTAAATATATATTCTTATAGTTTGTAGATGAACACTTCATCATTTCAAGACAAAATGATTGAATTTATAGGAAATAGTTTGATAGATTGGTTGTCAAAGATTTCAAAAATTAAAATTTACAAATAGGTTGGTGATTTTTATAAATGTTTTCAAGTTTTCTTAAAAATGCGTTTCTATTGAAACATATTACTTAAGGTAACTCAAATGAAAATGAGTGAGCAGGGGATCAGTGTTAGTCATAATTCTGTTTATCTTTTGGCGTATAATATACTCAGCTTCTAAAAGTGATTTTGAACTCGGATAATTTTTTACAAAGTTCATACCAATATGCAAGACTTGGCATAAATTTTATGCCTAAATATATAAATAGTAGAACTACTAAATTTGAACAGAAAGAACTTAATTATTACATTATGAAGTAAGATATATATGTAATAATTGATTGAAAGGGATGAAAAACTAAAAAATATCTTCATTAAGAATAATATAACAAATAAAAAAGGTTAAAAGCTACTTCTGCTTCAAAAGGTGCAGAATCTTTTGAAGTATGAGAAACTCTTGATGTTTATATTGAGTCCAAGTTATCATGCTTCTGATTCCAATCTTTTATAATATTCCTTGCAATGCCAGTTTTTATTTACCGATTCCGAGTAACCATGCACTGAGCTAATAAGAAATGACCAACAGATGTGTAAAATATCCATTCTGATAAAATGTAGTTCGAATGTTGATTTGATATATTTTATAGTTGATATATAATATTAATGACTAGATAAATTGGTGATGAAGGGATGGGTGACTTTTTACCTTTCATGTTCGTTTGCATTCCTGGAGATGAATTAGAACTTCTAAATATGAATAGTTTGTCTGATATTGGAGAACTCTGATTACATGAAAAAGATTCTTCCTTTTTAATCCTTTCAACCTTAATCACAGATATAACGTAATCCAGTACACATGAAAGGGGCACTATCATACATGGTATATGAATAGATAGATGTATTGTCTCTTTAGTACTGAAAAGTAAATTTTTAACAATAATTAATTACGTTTCATGTATATCTATCAAAACATCAATCAAAAAGGCAACCTCCTGGATTTAAACGAGCTGAGAAATTTGAACAATATACAGAATTGGCACATGGAACGCTCAGTAGAAAATATTCCCCCTAGAAATAGATTATTCGATGATCTCTTGTTATACTGAATTCTTCTTGAGTCAATTAACAAATATACATAGGTTCTTCGCTGTTTACATTTGATCAAGTTTGAGTGTTTCTTTTTGGATTTTTAATGGCAGTCAATGGAGGAGCGTCTATAGAATTTCCATCAAGGGGGATGTAATCACGAATATAAAAATAAAGAGTTGATCATTATTGTAATATTTAATTATCCTATTTGGGAGCTAAGGCTTCCTTAGACCCACGATTTGTAAACACTAAACTCGGCTAGTATACATCTACATAACTAAATAGGATTTTCCATGATAAAAACAATTGGAGTCTATTGTCATTTATTGTTGATAATAATAATTAGTCATTATCGTTATCAGAGTTAGCTGGGTCATAAATAATGACGTGACATCAAAATATGTATGTCATCACTTATTTTCAATAATTCCTTTTATTGAAAATAATAATCTGTATCGTTAGTCTCAATTAATATCAATAACTATATTTATTGATGAGTATCACAATATCTTATTATATCTATATTTTTTGACAGCCTTATAAAGTACACTACATTGCAAAGTTAAGGGGAATTTGATCAGGTGAAGTGAGAGGGTATAAGATTTTGACCCAAAGTGCTCAAAATTGCTTATAGGTAAGTTCACTGAGTTATTTTGCCCTCTGGAACAAGTTCGTCCCATGTCAAGTTCATTGCAAGGAAAGTTCACCCCAAGGAAATTCATCACAAGGAAAATTCATCACAATGAAAAAATATATTCTTATATAGGTAATAATAGGTTGGAGAAAATGTAATTTCGTATTTTTCGCTTTATTTCAATGCTTTATTAGAACTGTTTCAATCATCTAATCTAAACTAAGTATACCTTGCTCTGTTTGATAAATTGTTACCAACAATAATCCAACTTTACAATGCTCTTCTCATAGAAACCCTTTTCCCTATTTCCAAAAAAGTGGGACAACCAATTTTCACAAGCCTCTATTGAGGCCAAATTTGTAATCCAAGCGCGTGGGCCATAGATAGGAACAGGTGGTAGTCACTTGATACCCGGTCCGGAATGTATGGTGGATATATAAGAACTTCCCATCCGAGCTACCAAAGCTTCTAGCACATCTTCAAAGATGTGTACGGCCTGAAATTGTCTTAATGATGTCTTGTTGTCTCCTATTCAACAATAATGACTGCATTTATTCGATTGCCAGCTTTAAACAGTCGAGTTGTTCACAGATAGAGGGCATAATTGAGCAGGTAAAAACTACTTGAATTATGCTGTGCGAAACAAACCGAAAGAGTATGAGTCACGTATAAATTGCAAATTTTATTGGTCAGTTTTGGCGTTTTTCCTTTTTAGGTAGTAAAATGTAAAATATGACAGATATCTTCATTTGAGATCTTCATACTCGACGCACTATAATTCATGATAGAAACAACCAAGTGCAATACTATGCAAAAAGCGTTTATAGTATGCCCTCAAACCTTTGCAATGTCTTGTCGTATGATCCAATGTGACAAATCATGAACAAGATATACTTAGTTAAAAAAAGGGGACAGGAAATAAGAAATTACTTTTTCCCCACCCTAATATAATATATTTTTTCTACAAGATGGTAAAATGTATTATTTGCTAGTACAAGTTCAAAATATGTATAAAAAATATAAAATAAACTAATGAAAGAGAGATGTTGACTTTCCAGGGGCGGAAAGAGGGCGCTGAATTATCCGTACAAGGTCAAAGTTGTATTTCCATCATTTTTGTACTTCAATTGTAATGTGGGCTGTAACCTTTATCACGCTGGGTAACGAAATTTCTCCATACAATATTTTAAATTTAACTACTCTAATTTTGTCCACCCTGTAGTTTAATAGGCAAAAAATATATCATATTGACGAGGTGGTGTGACAGTCAGTAGTTTTTTTGTTTAAACTAGTTGCTTAAAAAAAAAAGGTGCATGCTGATAAGTATTTTACATACACCTATATTTTATATTGAATAATATTATTATTCATAGAGTTGTATTATTTTACAGTAGGACAGTGGTCCTCTCGGGTGTTGTTTTACAAATTAATATAAGTAAACAACGCGCATACCCAATTGGTTACTATTCGTTGATTTAGTCTAATAGTATTGACTTGAAGAAAGCGATTAAAAAATGTCAACTTGATTCAAAATATGTCATTTAAATTATTTCTAAAAACAATCTTTGTGACTTTCTAAATATTAATTAATCTTATAACTTAGTTAAGAACACACAAGCAAATATTTGACAAAACCCCAACGATAAATATTTGTATTATGAAAAACTAATTAAACATTTTGAAAATGTATGAGAAATCTAATTTCTTAATGTGTTTTAATATTACCTAATAATCTAATTATTTTTTCCAATCTTTACGATGCTTATTTATCTTTCAAATTATAGACCACAGTTATTTGATAATTATGAATGACAATATTATATATTAATAATTAAAAGTTTGAGATATTTTGTACTCATTTAGCATCGATGATAAACCAAATATTCCTCAATTGGGGTTTTGCAATTTATCAATAGAAATAGACAAGTTAAAGTATTATTTTCTTGAATAAACAGGTTCTTTAGGATAAAAATATCACCGTGACAGTTTTTGCAGAATCTGTCTTAATCAAACTGTTTTAATTAGTTTGAGAAACTCCAACATTATATCCCATGAACTTTAGTGAAAAAAAATATTAATATTATTGCACCTATTTCATTCTTAAAAAGCTCAGATCCAATCAATGGTCGCTCATTTCTTATTTTTCCAATCACAAAACTGAAAGCCCTGGTTTTGCTTATTTGTTTGACCTATCTTTTTGAGTAACACATGTGCTAAAGAGTTCCGGGCTTAACAAAAAAAAAAGTATTTTTGTTTCAAAATTGATTTTTTTAAACTATTATTTTTTTTTCTATTCTTTCTATTAAACAGACTCCCCATTACACATTTCAAGTCATTGGTTAACTTAAATGGTATTTTTCCCCATCACAAAGAAATGTAAATTATAACATAAAATTATTTTCATATATTGTTTCGGAAATAAAAAAGTAGCGTCACACTTAGCAAAATAACTAACAAACTGAAAAACGTATTGTAATGAAATTTTGACAGCTGCCTTTTGAAAGGTGGTACTTACTGAAAATGAGGTGAATTTAAAAAAGTACCACCACTTATGAATGAATCTCATGACTTTTCACACATTGTGTTAGAACAAATATAAATATAATTGGCAGAATAGATAAACTAGTCATTCAGAGTCTTTTTCTCTAAGGTGGGCTTAGCCCTTGGAACATTTATTCAAATAGTTTACTATGGAAATCCAAGTATAAATATGTTCTTTACAATCTGCAAACAACCCGATCGTATGTATGATGTTCATTGTGTATACACAAAAGAAACAAATTTAATATCAAATTGTAAGTAATACGTTAAAAACAAACAAACTACTCTTGATATCACAGGCATGACCCAAACTTTGGATAATTAATAAGCTTTAATATTGGTTTTATATTATTGAATTAATAATTTTTTGGCCAAAGGAATTTGTATCATTAAATTATTAATAACACTTACCATACTTGTAAAATGACCTAATTAATATTTATTTTGTCAACAAAATGTACTTAAAAATGTTAAGCCCATCTTCTCTATTTTCATGTTGTTCTTTGTAAAACTATTCAAACATAAAAATATAGTTGTTTGAATAAAAAAAGAGGATTAAAACTTTAAAAAATATATTCAATCATACATTAAAGAAAAGAAATTTAAAGAATACTCATTCTTAATTTGATCATTATATTTGTAAGTTGCACTGATTAATCCAGAAACTTGTATTTGTTATAGAAATTAATTGCATAATATAATCCGTATTAGTTAAAGAATGATTTTTTTTAAAAAGTTTATTATCAAAAATGTCCAAAATAATGGAAAATTAAAGATAAATAAATAGACCAAAATAATAATTACATCCAAAAGTACAAACTTACACATTATAGTTTAAAATGATCTTTCCCCAACAAAATATTAAATCATACATTTAAATACTATTTAAAACATTTACAAAATAAAAAATTGAAATATTAAACAAGAAAAAAATCAATTTTGATTAATGTAAAACATCAAATATCTTAATGAGATTTAAAAGTCTTATAACATTTTCAAATTAATTATTTACTTGTCAGTAAACCTTATCTTAAAAAGATATGTGAAAATTTGTCGAAATCCTCACAAGTGTCAATTAAAAAAAATTGTAGGTGGGTGACCTTCACAATATTAGTTTTATTATTTACTAGCGGATGTATCTGGCATTAACCAGAGTAATTAGCCGTGGACTGAAAGACAAGTATTGCTCTAGCAGCATAGAAGATCACTCTTCAAGAAATTGTCAGTGTTGCTCTCCGTTCTTCTTGAGCACACTCACACCTAGCTACTCAATGGTTATACAGAGCTTGAGAATATATTAATATGATAGGATGAGCCAAGGAGTATTTTAGTCTCTACAGCGCTCATTTCCTGTGTTTTACTTAGACACGCTCGTTGACAAATAGGATAAACAGTTTTTTTTCTCGGTTCCCTCGTATGTATATGTAAACAAAAAAGATAATATAAATATAATAGTAAAGTCCAATTGGGGGGGTATGGGGGGGGCTAATTGGGGGGTATGGGGGGCTAAGTGGTATTATTATGTACAGATACATAAAATAGTTTAAATTTAGTGCCCCGTAGATGAACTACATCTACAATAACTATACATTTAGAACAAATTTATTAACATAAAATAAAATCTCCAAATTAAATGTAATACATAAAATTAAAGCGATAAAATATGATACTATGACAAGCTTTTCCTCAAATTCTTGATTATTCTGTTAAAAACTCTTTCCTTGTTGGATACCATAGATGGAATAAACTTTATAACTTCTGATACTGTGGACCATGTATCCGTTCTTATGTTAGGACTTTTTAGTGATAAGGCCTAATATCTCATATTTCATTATATCTATACATATATACTTCATTATTCTTTTTATTTTTAATATAAGCTTTTTGTTAAATTGAGTTGTTTTTTTTCCATCAATCAAATAAACAGATAGACAAACTATTCTTCGTTAATATATTTCAAAAATTTCGACAGGTTTTAAATTTCTAACTTATCTAAAGATAACGGGTAGTATTCTATTATATCTACAGCTGTTTTCCAAAATAACTATAAAAATATGTTTTTTAAGATGAAAATAAATATTAGAAACAGGGAGTTTATTTGTTTGGGTACTTGTGGGTTAAATTATCGAAATTCAATAATTAGACTGATTCTCTTTTAATTCTAATACTTTAATACACCTCCTTTAAATCAATCCAATGAAATATTTTCAGGACTTTTTGGAAATATTATTTCCTATATTTTTTTGCGTAAAAATTTATACTTTCCTTGTTAAAAAAATGCCTTCATTATTGAAAAAGATAATTGACAGATTCTACACAGATTTTCTACGGGGCTGAAGTCTGGAGACTTAATAGACCAACTCAATATATTATTATCAGGAGAATTTTGATTCCAATATTGTCTTATGGATGTTTTTAAACTTTCGTTGTCGTCAATTTACCTTTCTAAAATTTTAAAGCTTCCTTACTTCCATGGACTGGTTATTTCACTTAAACACTATTGTAATATATTTTGTTAATGAACCTTCTATATAAGTTTTTTATTTATCACATACTTCCTACATCCAATTTTTTATGGGACTTCATTTGTTTCCTTGTAATTAATACATGTTGTACAGAATGCAGGCCTAAAACAAGTAGTACCATTAATTTACAATCCCTTTTTTTAAATTAAGGGGTTCATTACACAACCAAACAACAACTGAAACAAATGAAAACAAGTTTTGTTTTCATTCCATGCCTCAAGGTGTAAAAATGTTGGGGCAAAAACAAAAAAGGCAACGTGTGTGCGATATCCTATACGCCAGTGCCAGTGCCGAGAAGGCTGCAAGGACAGGGGCCTCTCCATTCGTATTACTTAATAGATCAATAAATCCATTACGGACTAATACAGCCAACAAGAACCAAAACTTATGCAGCAACGTATATTCACAATTATGGCTAACTTCTGGCTTGTACCCACGTGTTCCTATTCCAGTCCCGACCTCAATTTCTGGACTTTTCAATTTGAGGCCACTTATAAAAGAATGTCTGCTACACTTATCATCCAAATTTGGATTTTATTCGAGCTTCCATCATGATAGCGTGATATACTATGAACACAGCCTTCATCGCCAAGAGCTATCAATCTATTGTCTACGTGTCGATGCTGTTGTTGTTTGTCAAGGAGGGCATATTGAATAGAAAATGTACATAAATATAGTATTTAAACATATTCCCAATTGGTTTTGAGTCGTCTTTTCTTGAGTCCATAAAAATCATGTGTTGTTTTTTGTAATTTAGTGATGCTAATGACAGTTTTGGTTGCCACACTCTGTGTTAATTATCGAAGCTTCAAAGAATATTTTTATTCGTTCTTATTTTTTACCGACCCCATCGATACAAAAAGGAGTGGAAGATGCCTTATTCTGTATAAAACATGTATTCTTTGATAATAATAATTTGAGTAAACATAAATAACATATAGGAATAATTGGATCGGAAATTTGCTAAAAATGAATTGAAGCCAATAATGGAACTTATGTTTGAGAGCAGAATCCAAAAATTACCTCTGTTTTTTTCTTATTGGTCTGAATTCAGAAATATCTGGAATTATAATAATTCTGAACTATAACATCAAAAGTTTAGAGAACTTCATATTGTGTAGAGTTCAAAGGGGGGAGAAAAAAATGTAATACCATACAGGTATTAGTTATGTTAACATACGTATTAAATTTATTGTGTAAAATATGTATATAAGGGGGGAGGGGGGAATCTCCAAAGCAAAGAGATTAATTTTGAATATAATTTAAAAATTATGAATGAGGGAATGAAATAAATTAACGAAAATGGAATACAATTAAAAAAACAAAACTTATTTCATTTCCAATTGCTCCATTTAAAGTCTTTCAACTACATATTTTCGTTCCACCTAATTTATATATATCTTTTGTTATACGGAATATAATGGAAAGACTATTTCTTATAAAAGTAAAATAAAACTATAAAAGTGGAGGGATACTAAAGTACATTATAGGTAGTGATGCATACCTTCCGGTATGTACAAATAAAAGGAACCAAAAATAAACGTTAATGCCCTAATAATTTGAAAAAATATTTGTGAGGAGAACAGCTTTGCTGTTATTACATTTATTAGATTAGCTACAAACTGCTTTTTAGAAAATGTAAATAAAAAAACAGACTCTAAGGACATATAGTGAGAAATTACACCCATAATTTCCGATCCAACCTACATTGTATCTTTTCATCTGTCAAGAGCAAAAGGTCTACTAATTACTCTATAATTATATGTTCTCTTTAAGAATGGAAAATAAGGCTAACAGCTTGTAAAATACAAAACCCTACTGAGATTGTCAACTAGAAAGAGCAGTTCCCACATTCTAGGTCATATTTTATACACCTCTGTTATTAAATAACAAAGTAAAAATAAAAATTGTTTATATTATTATTCATTTATCTATAGGTATGTTAAATGCAAATCTTTTTGCGTGTAGGAGGTATGTGCGTGAATCGATGTGTCCCGGAATCAGAGCCAAAACAATGAAAGGATTTTGCTTCAATTCTTTAAGTAGGTTCTTAAAGCTCAAAAAATGATACGGGTAACGATTTTTGCCCTTCAAAGCCACATCGCCTTTCAAATAGAATTTTATACAATCAATTTTTTGACTAACAAACGATTATTTTATATAAAACATAAATAAAGACCGTAAAATTGTAAGATTTATTCTTTTTGCATGGTGGTTTTTTTAAAGTTTAATTTCAAAAGTTACTTGCTAAAATATCCTTGATGGTAAATAATTCAGTTTAAAAATTCGACGAAGATCTATTTGACAAAAATTATAATCATAAATGAATATATTTTTTTATGAAAAGTATAAAACACATTTGCTGAAAAGTCCAAGATAGATGGTGCTATTTTATTTTTATTCACTTAATTTTCTGTTAGTACCAACCGTCAAAAGAGAGCTGACAAAATTTGATGTTTAGTTTGTCACTTCGTGGACAACACTTTTCTTATTTCAAAAACAATGGAAAAAAAACTATTTTATATTTTAATTTTACACTGCTTCTTGATGGGAAAAATACTCTTAAACTAAGCAATGGTTTGAAAATTGTTATAGGGACTCCCCTCCCTAAAGTAAAAAAATAATAACAATTTAAAAAAGCCAATTTTGAAGAAAAGAAACGTACTTTCTTTGTTAAACTCAGGACTTCAGTCTATGTGTTATTTCGAAGATTATTTGAATTAAAATAATTATTTTAGGGTAGAAGTTAAAAGAAAAAAGTTTGATAGATAAAATAAAAACTAAGATATTTAATATTTAGTGAGGAAACTAACTCTCTTGGTAAAAATGGAAGTCAGGGTCACAAGTAGAATGTATTGTGAATTAGTTCAAGAAAATTTCTAACTAAAAAATATTACCAAAATTGGATAAATTCAAGAAAAAAAAACACCAAGATTCGAAATAATCACCTACCTGCATGCTGATTAATATCAACCACAGGCTGAATAGGGTCTGGCAGCAAAATTGGTGCGAAATTAAATATAAATCATTTTTAGATAGCAATTAGTAGAAATTTGCCGTAGGTTCTTATCAACAAAAGGATATTTAGTTTGTCAGAATGGTGCAGGCTTATGAAGAGCTAGAGGAAAATCAATTTATACAAAACAATACAGATCCGCTGTGATCATGATATTACTAACAAAGAAAGGCAAATTATTTAGTAGATGTGTGACCTCAAATCTATACCCTTGAGAATCATATAGAGTCTGAAAAAGGAGCTTTGGATGGAAAAAAAGGATAATCGGGGAGCCAAAGGTATAGATGGAAAGGAAATATGATCATCTACTTATCCAGCTGTTAATGCTGTGGACTATTTTATTTGGGTCTTTTGTTGCACCTCATATATCTTTATACTACTGAGGCAGTGGTGCTTAACCTGAATTTGATCGAACCCCAGGGGTTTGTTAAGCCCCCGCATCTACTAACGCGACTGTCGAACGGGCGACCTGCTTTCAGTGTGAGTGTGACGCAACAGCGTTGAATCACTCAGAGAGAGGGGATACCAACATGAAAAAATAATGAGGATAGATCCTATGTGAGATTCAAAAAAGTTTGTTTTACATGTTAGATTACTAATATTTAGTTGCTTAGTAAAAAAGTATTACATGAAACAAATACAGACCATTTGTTTTATTTGTGACGTTATGCTCTGCTGGTCCATCATTGACTGCAAGTGAGCATGCCAGATTGCTAAGCTTTAATATTTGTGCTGGAGGGAACCTGGTGTGCTCACTAGTCAACTTCTGATTGTACGTAATTTGTCGAGAAAAAAAAGAAGGTGTCTGACGAATACGTATAATATGAACTCACGTGTATAAAGGAACGTCAAGGGAGTCAGCGTCCTCAATGCATGATTTGCACTGCAATATTGAGCAATTCTAGTTTAGCATCGGGAAAACTGATGGAACACTTCCTAAAGCTGCATGGAGACAGGAAATACAAGAATTTACTGAATTTAAGATGAAGAGAACCAGTTACATCAGCCAATCTACAGATCAACGATGCTGTCATTATTTTGTTTCGGCAAATCGTACCATACTCTCTTATTGCAAGGAAAGCCCTGGAGATACTCATACCGTTTGCAACAACATCTTACAGTGAGAAATTAATTTCGAGGATGGTCGACAAAAAAACGAAAACAAGGGAGAGACTCTGCGGCGCGAAAATGATATAAGAGAGTCACTTGCCAAAGTTAAGACCTCGATTTCTGAACTTGTGTCTAAAAGACAATTGTTGTGCGGTAAATATTCATTGAGTTATTTTTTTGTGTGAAATTCCTGTTTTGTTGGCTTTGTTCTTTGAACACAGTGGAGGTGGTTTTTTGTTGCAACTTCTGCATGGTTCATTTTGTGCACTAATACGAGTATACCTATGTTTTCAAGAAATCATATTTTATTTTTTCAATAATGAAGGGGTTCGGTGAAGCTTGCAGGGTTTAGTACCTCCAATAATGTTAAGAACCACTGTATTAAGGTCTCTGTGGTAAATTGTATCAAGTAGAAGATGGTCAAAGGAGTAGGGGCCTCATAAAAAAGACCTGCACTTCCAGTAAAAACAGAGTAGATAAGGTTATTGAAGGTAAAGGGAATTATTTTGATGGAGGAGATGCAGAACATTATTATCCGTCAATTTTTGTTTGTTTATTGCATTTTTTGTGTGAATCCCTAATCTATGATCTTGCAAAGTAACATTGTAATATTGAAGTCAGTTAAGAATCGATATATCACTCTTGATTGTGGAGTATTTCTATTAGGACTTACAAGGTATTATTTAATTTAAAGCTTTACTACTTTAGTATAATTAAAGTTATTATCTATAATAAAAAATATATCCTACTAAGTATAGATATTAATTCAAAAATCGTTAAAAAAAACTATGAAATACTGATCAGTATATACGGTAATTTCAGCATACATGGACTAAATAAATTAAATACTATCATTAATAATACCTGATGCATTGACTTTCTACATGTATTAATATACCTTAAATAGCATGAAGTTAAAAGAAAGTACAAGAAGTAATGATGCTTTAATCGATGTAGGTTGTTACTTAATAGTATCCCTTCAACAGACAGGTAGAAAAATCATTAATTTGTACGAATGTTATCAGTTTCTTTTCTTTTTTTCAATGGGGTTCATTTTTCTTCACTTTTTTCTAAATTCCGTTAACTTTCAAGCAATTTTGAGTGCTCTATAAAAACATAAATATATAGACCATAGGAAAATGTACAAAACAGGCTTCGTTTCTGGAAGTAATAGACGATCATTTATGAGCCATCTGGATCCGGAAGGTAGAAAACCAACTAACAAAGGAGTTAAAATCATTGGAAGACCCGTAAATAATTTTTTTTTATATTTTTGATTCAACATTTATCATTTATATATAAAAGGTAATGTGTAAATCTGTATCAAATCGTGCGAATTTTAAAAATTGGGCATTTGAAAAAAAGGGAGGGGGTAAGATTTTAATTCAAATAGATTTTTCTTTTCACAAAGTTAAAATATATTAAGGCTGGTACGGTACGAGGTTGTGCCCTGGTTCGTTTCCAAACGACCCATACAGTTAGTTATGTAAATATTTAATCACATATTAATTATTTTAGTATTGTTTTTTTTTGTCCGTGTTTATCTGCTTTATATATTTTACTTAACATACATATATAAATAAACCAAAGCCATTGTGTTGGTTATTATTTTTTTACAAAATTGGGCATATATTTTTGCATCATAAATATATAATCAACCACTATTATACAATTATTCAGCTCATTGTTCTTAGTTACTTTAGAGTAAACTGTATTTTATAAAATATTTCATTTAAGCAACCTTAACCAATAAATAGTTATGGATAGCAAATTTCATATGGAGTAGAATATACTTCTTCATGGTACTTACGAGTCTGCAGTAGTAGAAGAAAACCAGCATTCAAGGCAGGTTCTAGTTTGTATCAACCTGAATAAAGAGGGCTCACTAAAATACCTTTGACTATTAAAAAAAATAAAAATATGTGTCATTTTTATCATATATATTGTAAATTATTATATTGAAGTTATTATTTTGCAAAAACTATTACAAGAAAAAAAGCTCAGCTAGAAAATTTAAATTTTAAAAAACGAATTAAAATATAATAAATATAAAACTTAGTGAATGGATCAATCCGAAAAACAGAAGATTTCTAATTTGATTGTTTAAACTCGTTGATGCAGATATAATACAGGGTAAGGAGCAAAACGTTGACTCGACAGATGGATTTACAAATGCATCAATAATTTTATATTTTCAGGCCAAAAAATAATTTTAACAAAACATGTAAATAAGGTTTTTGCAAAACTTGTTTCACTCAATATGGCCAATTTCATTTTCAATCACAGCCTTTACACGTCGCCTGAAGGCCGTGCAGGAGTCGTTGACAAACTCCTCTGTAAAGATGTCCCATGCAGCACTATGGAGAACTTCAGTGAATCCACAATTAGATATGAGGTCCTGTTGGTTTCCCTATCCAAAGTGCACAATATGTAAAAGTCCAGTGGGTTCAAATCTGTTGAGGAAGGGGCCCAAATCTATTTGGACCAGATATCTTCACAGAACTTTTGGCACTTGGTGAACGTATGAGAGAGATTTCCTTCCTGAGTTCACATGTAGTTACCCTACGGGTAATTGGTTTTCAGCCATTGTAAGATGATTTACCTAATCACTTTATAGTAGGCCTCCTGGACGGTTTGTTGTCTAGCCTTGAAAAAGAACGGAGGCATCTTCTTTCCAATGTGTAGGACCATTATTTTGGCTGGATATTTGGTATGGTAAAACCCTTGGACATTTTCTTTTGTTTCCGCAAGCCAGGAGTTGTGGAATTGATCAACTGTGAAAATCTTCTTATTCGAGAAAAATTTCACAATTGACCCATTTTCCTTTTCTATGTCAGGATTTTCTTGTACCTCTTTGTAGATTATACCCTCCACTTCCTGACATCCTAGAGAGGTTTTCTCCATTTTCTTTCATCTCAGCCAATTTAAAAATCAAGCTCCTTGAATACTTAACCCTTAACATTATTCATTTTCTTCATCACATCAACTACAACATCTAGGAGATTTGAGTTGTGCTGCCTTTTTGCTTGTTGCTCGCTCATGATGATGAATTGACTGAATGATTAGTATAGTTTGTTTATATAAAAAGGACGCTAATTAAAATTCTACGTTTTCGGGCTACCCTGTAGATAAATTGACTTTTAATGAAAAGGGTGTTGAAAAGGATGGATACAATGTTATTAAACAATAGGACTCTATAAACCAGTTCATCTAGGAAAGAAGGAGGGAAGATATTTGATTTTTTATATATTAATCTCTTTTGTATGTATTTTTTTATTATTATTATAATTTTACATTATTATGATCGTCTCTTTACGAGCGCATGGGAGAAACCTAAAGAACCTTGTATTTTTATTTGATGAGCGCTATTCTTTTTTCACTGTTTATTTGTTGTATTGATATAGCTAAAGAGGTCTTTGGGCACAAATTTTAAACTATCATGTTTATTTATATTTGTTCATTAAATGGAATTACCCAATTTATTATGATGTATTCTTATAAAGTATATAATGTTAAATAAAGACATAAAAAAAATGAAAGGGTGCTCTAATTTGCTTGAAAAAACACTAATATATGTTTGAAGTAGTAAAATTTAAAACTTCTAACATTTTTTTTGGTTATTTTTGGCACGTATGGATTTTCTTTCCCTACTATAAAACATCAATTATTTGCCTAGTTTTTTTTTAACTTGGACATATTTGTTTCACACATATTCTCGTAATATGATTACATACTATTTTCTCATTTTGACGTCAATTGATTGAATAGTCTTTGAATTTGATTATTGGGCGTTAATGAAGGATAACCGTCATTTTTTAGTAGATTGCTGTTAGAAAATCTATGGATTATAATGCAATGTAAAAAATATTTATATATTTATGAGAATTTCATTGAATTTATCCACATAATGGCAATAGTGTTTCAAGGTTTTTTCGAATTTGATTACGGCTAGTATGAAAAAATTGTCATGTTGTTAAAAATAATCTATGCAAAATTTGATTGTTTTAAGATGACATCACATACATAGACATCTGTCTAGCCTATAACAAATGTTTGTAATTTTTTTTTAAGAAAACAATACTATCGAGAAATATGAAGAAAAAAAAAACTGTAAGCAAATTTTAAACACACCGTTTGCTCTTCCCGTCATTAAAATGTATTTTATGCCAGAGAGTGAATAGAAGTAAATCATTAGTTTTCATCCATATGAATTTTATTTCAAACTTAATTATAATATAAACAATTTACTCGAACGAAGATGTCAATATTCCTTCTTTATGGGATTATGTCAGCATGCTCAGTGAGCACTATTTCTTTGTTCAAGAGATCATTTATCTTCTGTACATCAATGTCTTCATAAGTGAAGGTCGATAATGCCTTTTTGACCTTTTGTGTGACTTTGACCGCAATCTTAACCTTTTTTGTTTTGTTTTTTGTTAAATGAAACATCTTTTCTAAATCCACATAATGAAACCAGTTTGAGCTCTGTACCCTAATATGTTCCAAGTTGATCGTTAATTATATTTGACGTTATGTGCTAAATTGACCTTTGACCTTGAATTCTTAAAATGAAATACTTCTTACTATAACCATATATAATCTTCGTGCTAAGATTGATCAAAATCGATCCGTAACCTGGTAATAATAATAATCCTGGTAATCAACAGAGGCTAAAGCATAAGTTACGTTCAACTTCGTTAAGGGAGATAATACAATATCAGAGTTACCTTACGTTATTACTCCCTTTGTCCATATGATGACTTTATACGAAAAATATTTTTTATGTGTTAAAAAATGTCTTCAGTTTTTATGCAATGATAAGAATAATGTATTTTCGACTAAATACAGAATTGCAGACTAATACAAAATAGCCTACTTTATTTTTTCCCCCATGACAAATTATCCTCCTTAGCCGTAATCAAAATTCGAAATTAGTTGAAAAGCAAACCACACAACAGAAAATAATAAAGATTTAAATTGCTCGTTATCATTACTTTTAAAAAATATAATAAAAGGCATAATTTTATCGATTACATAATTTATTTATGTTATATAACTTTTTATTAGAACAAATATAACTTATAAATATAAACAGGATTAGTTTTTTGTATGATTCAATAAATTTGTATATGTATATTTCATATCATATAGTTGGGAATTTATTTATGTGCATTTGATACTCTGTACGTAAGGCATACCTAATAATATATAGCGAATTTATCATAATTTTGTATTAACTATATATACACTTTTAAAATTTAGATAATTTTATTACAATTTGTCTATGGTAAAAAAAAATGGAAGAACAATTAAAAATGTATTAATTTTAGTGGCATAGTTTTAGTTAACTGAAGAACTAGTCCCTATTTTTACTTACTTTGATATGTAAATGAATAATTAGGATAAGCTATGTAAGGTTTAAGTCCTTTTGATTCCTTTTGGCATATATTAATTGTTGAGTTTTTGTAATGTTGGCGTTGGCCTATCTTTCCGCACTATTGCCTAAAAATTCATATGTACTAGTTCTTGCTCCAAATTTCTCCAGCAGTCCATATGAGATCCGCTCATAAGTTACACTTAAAAGCCTGATGATCCAAAAGAGATATTTGGTACTCTCTCTTGCTTCAAGCAAACCAAAAAAATACTCCTCTGGTCTAAAACTGTTCTTTAAATTATATTTTATCCAAATTGATTAAATATCTGATCTAAGCATAATTTGCATAAATTTGAAAATTTGTTTGAGTAATTAGTATAAATTAGTCTATTCATACTTTTACAGTCGTAAGGCTCAGTAAAGTCGCATTAGCTTATTTACTTTTTAGAATATATTGTACTGGGATTTTTATGAGGATCTAATTGTCTTAATTCTAGTAATTTTTCTCTTTTATGTTTTTGTATTATTAATTTTATAGCTTCATAGTACTACTCTAAAAAAAAATATTTGAATTTGAATTTTATATAATAATCATTTGTAAATAATGACCTATAACCTTATTTAGATACTCTTCAAAGAGTGTGAAAAGAATTTGTAGCAATATTGTAAAATATTCAAGAGTAAATATAATTAATTATATATTGATCGACGCCTTTAATCTTGACAATTTAAATTAGAAATGAAAGATATGTAATTAATTGATTTATAAAAACAAATGTACATAAATCCTTTCATACTTGACCAAGATTTTTTTTTTTTTTTTTTTTTTGTATGATAACGTACAACTAAAAAAACAACAACTCTTCTATATTCTTTTTTGTTAATATACAAAATTAAATCTCAATATGGCTACCTATGGCCTCCCTCATGGCCGTATCGCTAGGCAAGAACATCATGCAGGTCCTCTTCACGTTTTCCTCTGACATGTCAGCCCACTCCTTCTCCATGGGAGCCTTTCGGGCATCCATATTCACATGGGAGATGGTACAGGCCTTCCTCTCGATGTAACCCTAGACCCCATAGTCAAAATATTTGTAGCATGCTGAGGAAGGAAGCCACATTGACTAAGGCCAGAAATTTGCCAAGCAATCTTCCCAAACACATGAGGGGTTTTTATTTCCTTGTGCCGGGGGCAGAGTCTAGCTGAAAAAAAAAAATTACTTTGAGTTAGTAACCTTCAACCAGGATCGATGACCTCCAGCTTAAGGCCCTTGGCAAACCAGAAATTCCTTTTCTAGTTTTGCCCACCATTTCCAAGCTTAGTTCCAAGGGTTTTTAGTCTTGGTAGATAGACCATTGGAGCAGGATACGGTGCGTAGTAGTTTACTCCCGCAAACAGAAGCGCATGCAAACGATTTATTTTGGTCTCACTGTTGTTTTTGTCGACCTGATGAAGATATTTGGTTCACGCTATTTTGTCTTTATTTTTATTGCTCTGCAAGTTGATATTATAGAAAAAAATCCTAAATTATTTAGCAAGTCAATGTAAGCCTTCCAAAGTTTCATTTACGATTTGCTGAGACACGCTCTATTAATATTTTGGAAATAATTTTGTAAGATTAAATATCAGAACGATTCATGAAATGACTCTTAGTTATCGTGCTATTTTTAATTTTGAGATTATTATCATATTAATATTATTTACATAATCTATCCGAGGGTATATTGTATATGATCTAATAAGCTTTACATTATGTTATTACTAAACATAATTACTTGTTATTATCATAAATATCCATAGGAAATTTTTGTAAATAAGATCCATTATTTTTTAATCATATTATTCTAGCCTAAGTATGAAAATACTTTCTAACAAGAGAAATTCATGTTTACTTTGATGGAGTCATGTCAGACGTAACATTACTTACATTAGCTATTATTATGTTTATTTCATTGAGTAAACTTTTTTTTCATGGGTTTTTATTTTTGACATGAATATTTACCAACCATACAGATAACTATGAAATAAATAAAAAATAAGAGAGAATGTGTTGATAAAGATCGCAAATAAGCATTTTATTCTAGAATTACCTTTCTCAATTACCGAGTGGTTCAATAAAATTTGAACAGTGTATTTTAAGCATCAACAAGACCTAGTTTATTAATTAACAATATAATTTCAACAAAATTAAAGTCATTAATAGATGTGTATCTGAGCTCTCCTAATCATTAATCAGAAATGATGGTTTCCAGGTGGCGGTGGAATGCCTGGCACCAACTGCTGATGTAGTCATCTATCATGGGGTCCCTGTTCTGGCTGACAGTGGCTTTGAGGGTCTCAGTGTTTGGATGACAGACACTTCAGGCCTTACTCCCGACATAACCTAAAAAGGGTTGTCGAGGGGGTTATCATATGGGCTGTAAGGAGGCTAAAAGTGTCAAAAACTAGTTCAAAAGAGCTCCAAATAATAATTCAAAAGTATTGCTATGGAGGGGATGTGTTTCATTCATTGCGTTCATTCTTATGATTGCTTGTGCCATAGGTAGCCCATTCATCCTCACAAGGCGCTTTCACAATTCTTAAAATATAGTCCCTCCACACTATCAGGACCTGACGCTTTATTCCCCTCGAAAAAACGAGCAACATTTGTATTCTTAAATTGATTCAAAGCTGAAAATAATATTATAATTTTTTGAAGTCTACAAAATATACATTTTTTTATTTCCCCCTGTGCATATTAGTCTTCGTTGATGTACCAAAGGAGTTATCTCTATGTTTCAACTTTTTAAGGCAATATGTTGTAATATTTTCTTTTTCCACATTGATCTTCATTTCTTCCTCTGAGATCTCAGAAATTCCAAGTACATTGATCACATCGGCACTATAGTTTCTAAAAGGGAATGGTGTTAAAAGAATTGAAATTTAAATCTAATTTTCGGATACAAAAGCATATTCAAAGGACTCTTCAAAAATTATTTTTTTATTTACGCCCAAGAACTCCCCCAACACCAAAATTATTTTTTATTTATAAATGATCATTTGATCAAATTTTAATGTATTTTTTTTGGCACATCTATCTACTATATATAGTCGATGATAAATTTTATATATTTCATTAATCAAGAAGTAAATTGTATTACAGTGTCCACGCCACCGGTTGGACATGACCCAGTTTGCTTCTTTGTAATTCATATAGTAACGACAATCTTTTTAGAAATAGCAAATAGTAATACATAAATTATATTTAACTTTTATGAAAGATACTTCAACAAGATTATTGTATGGCACGAATGTCAAATTAAAGGATCACCGGTTCTTCCAAATATTTTAATGAACACCTTCAAATTATCCCCAAAAATTAAAAATTAGAAGTTGTTGATTTTTCTTGTCACACGCAATCAATGGAAAGATGTGTTAAACTGATAACAGATGCTTCACAAAGTGTAAATAACGCTAGTTCTAGTTCTATGGTATTAAGGTTCTAGAGATGGCTTTAAAAGAAATAAATTGTAATCTCATGCAGAATTGTCAAGTTTTGGACACAAAAATAAGTTTAAATTCTATTTTTTGTCGTGGATTATAATCTCTAATTCACTTATATTATTTTTTCAATATTTTGGATCATTGATTTTAATATTAAAAACCTTTCCATATTCATTTTTGTATTATTTTAATCAGTTTAATTATGGAAAAATTTAATTTTTTACAAAAATTCAAAGACCAGTAAGGGCTTCTAAATCCCTTCTATAGCCCTTCAAATGATTCAAAATCTTGTTTTTAAATATTTTCATAATTTGTGTAAAATTACGCAAATTGTATTGCTTCTTGTGTTTGCATAGCTCAACAAATATATATTAAAAGAACAACCAAATGCACACCACTAGCATTTGCGATTTTTTTTTTTTTTTGATTACATTAAATTAGGTTGAAAGAAATATGCATTCATGATTGTAAAAGTAATGTTCGAGGTAAGAATATCTTGATGGCCAATTTTCCCCCCAAAATATGTGGTCATTAGAAAAGTTAGGCTAAAATTGAATTTGTTCATTTACTAAATTAAAACAACTCCCTAGTTTTAAGAAATAGGGAATTATTTGCCAATGCTTCATCTACACCTTTTTGAAACTACACAAGTCCATCTGTAGAGTATTGAAGAAGTTACAATGGTGATTGACTAATAAGTACATTGAAAGTTCCTCTATGAGATTTTCCTGGAATTACATTTGATGGTGGTTCTGAACGATAAGAAAAGATTCTTTATCCTTGATATACAGACTAAGAAACAAAAGCTAAATCAATCCTTGTTGAAAGTTGCATACTTCTTAAGAATATTACATTAATAACCTAAAATACATCTATCAATTTTAGGTGGAAAAAAAGTACATATATATATTAAACTTGGTTGGATGAAAAATATGATCTTTAACCAAAGCTGCATTAAAATCAGAGGTGGTCAATCCGTTTTCCGGCATTTATTAATAAACTAAAAAAAGAATTGGAACCTCTCGTTGAAACCATATGCATTTATAATTTATAATCCCGAAAATTGCGTATATTTATTGTACATGACCCCATAGTAACTACGATTGTGTGTGCTCAGTTATGGCGGAAAGTAACATTGAAGATATATTGCGGAAATTATAAGTGTAAGTTCTTGTTAGAGTATAATTGAGGATCGGGAAAGGAATCATTCCTGTCTATGTCTTAGCAAGATACAGAGTAAGATTTGTGTTAATTTCCTTCATCTCATAGTTCCTTGTAGCTAATGCACATAATGAAATGTCATAACAGTAAAGCAACGCTCTTCCCAAAATTCTTTGAAATATCAGCGTGTTTATGTCAATTTTGGTTTGTTTTTTTACATAGCAAAAGTATTTGGAAATTCAAAATGTAGGTACACTCTCCCCACAACAGTCCGACTCCCTTTGTAGTCACGGGTCTGCCCAGTACAACCATTAACTAATAAAAAAAATTTTGTCATTTCCCTCAAAGAAAAGAAAGCTATAGTAAATATTATCTTCTTTTTAAATTAGTACTTAAGTATATTAAGGTCTATTTATTTTAATAAAGATTGAACGAATAAATTAATCATTTATTTATGATTATATATTTCTCCACACATAAAACCACTGTTGTAGGTATAATATCTGGCATAGTCTCTAAATATACTCATATGTATACCACATATGCTTATCTCATAAAATTGTCAAATTATCTCTAGTAAAGCAAAATAATAGACTTTAATTTTTTGAAAGTGGGTGATTGTGCTCATAACACATAGGGATCATAAGTTATTTATGTAAGTGATGGCTAGAATTAGTATGATTTATTGTGTATTATGTTTTAAAATGATTCAATTACCATTTACTCAGAATTTACATGCTTTCTTGTTAGGTTCATCCTTAATAAATCTTCAGCATATAATTATTAGTTTAGCTTTCAGTAATTTTCTTATTTTTCAATCATTATAATATTATTAATATTTGTAAATGTGAACAAAGAATAGAACAAAAGGAATAAAAGAATATATTTGTAATTCAGCACTTGACTCTATACAACGAATTCCCTTGATAACTAATGAACTTAATGTGGTTGCAACTTGGCATTGAATGCGACAATGAATCTATTTCTTAATATATATAAATTATTAGGATATTTTTATTGTAATAGTCTGAAGTGGGAACAAGTCCTTATACTACAAGTTCAAATCGAATTTCAAGTCTGTTTACCTTTTAGGTGAAAGGGCGTCCGATTTTTGTTAGTGGAAATATAAATTAATAAATATTAAATCATTAATTAATCTTATTAATTCTTCTATAAATAGTAATTTTATTAAGCAATTAAGTTTATTATGCATCTGGATCGTCAATGAGTTAAAGGATGTCATCTAAATGGGGGAGGACCCCCCCCCCTCAAAGAAGTCACTGTGGCACAAATGACGAGATACTACCAGTGAGCAGCATAGGCCAGCAATCGGGATTAGCTGTGGAATTTATTATAAACATGTCAGTTTGTTGAGCCTTTGATCACCAAAAAGGTGTCGATGACATCAAAGATGACATCATTCAAGAAGAAAGACAAGAAAGTAAGTCAAATAATGGGGATAAAGGAATTCCTTGGGAATTCTTTCATTTACTGATATAAAAACAAGACGCCCTTGTCCCATCAAGTGAAGACTTTATGCACTATGATGTAGTTGAAATAGCCATAAATAAGTTAGGAATCTCAATATACAGGGAGCGGGGATCAAATTGTCGCCAAAATATTTTTCTACAAAATACATCACAAAATATACATTTTTTAACTTTTTTATTGAAAATCAAAACTATGACGAGCATAGAGTAGCCATTCATTTGATATAATCACCGTTGGCATCAATAACAACCTCAATACTGCCTCTGAACCGGCCGCAGGCTCTTCTGACCATCTCATTGTCCATGTTGACGAATACCTCTTGATGGAGTCCATCAGGCTGGCCTTGGTGCTATGGGAATGTCTGTTGGTATGTCTCTCTCTCTCGACATAGCCCCAGACAAAATAGTCCAAAGGCTTAAGGTCGGGAGAGTTAGGACGCCACAAATCCTTGGTTACGACGTCATAACAGTTCTCGGTTAACCACTGCATTGAGATTTTGGACACATGGCAGGGTGCTGGGTCCTGTTGCCACACCCAGAGCCTGTCTCAGGCCACCCCTTGGATCCAGGACAGAACCACCTTCTCCATAACATCCAGTTAGACCTCTGTATTGACCTTTAGACCCGTTTCAAACATGTGGGGGGGTATAACATGACCTTCACTGCTGACCACCCCGAACACCATGACCATTGCAGGGAACTTGGTCTTCATTACCTTCCTCACATGGCTATCCACCTGTTGTTCTGCTTGTTGACCTTCTGATCTTGACAGAAATTCTTTTCATCAGAAAAAAACCACAGCATCCCGGGCTGCTTTGGGTGCTTGGGTTTGTTCAAGATCCGGCCCATCTGCATCTTGTAGCTCCTGCACCTTAAATCCTCAAATACACAGTCCCTTATTGTTTTCTCATGGCAGCCCAGATCCCTCACCATGGCCTTCATGGATCTGGTAGGGTCATCCTCAACCATCTTCTTCACCTTGTCGACAAAGTCAGTATCCCTGACCTTCTTGTCGGCGCCCTCCTCCTTGGGTGCCCTCTTTATAGTGACATCAACATCCCAGGTGTCCTCTAGCTTCTTACAGATACGCTGAACAGTCTGTAAATTCACTCCTAAGGTTGAAGCAATCGTTGAATTGGAGATTTCACTTCCATTATTAATCAATGCCATGACTACGGCAGACCTCGAAAGCTCCTCGTTCCACTTATAGCTCTTTATCTCCTCATATGATGACGGCATAATGCTAACTGAACTACGTATTGTCAGCTGAAGAGAATAGCTTTACTATTTGGTAACCGGTTTTTTATTTGATAATGTCGTCTTCAAGTTATCAAGGTTTAAAGTAGGCGACAGTCTGATCCCCGCTCCCTGTATGATCTATCTTACGTCAGCTCTGAAATGGGTCTTGGAAGGGGGTCGATCGGACATAAGCGCCCAATTGATATACCGAACAATTTCCAAGAATTAAAACTTCCTCTAGAGTATAAAAATAAAAAACAAGGAGTTTTTTGTAATTGATATTCAAAGTCTGCAAAAAAAGGTTAAGTTCCACTCCACAAAATGTCTTCGCGTACAGGTACTGAGGACTATTAGTCGTGTCTCGAACTCTGAAGTTTCAAACACATTGTGTTTATTCACAGAGAAAGTTAAGGAAGTAGATTTTTTGAAGTGGGAGTCAAACAGGGAAAGTTTTCATAGGGTAATATTTTGGTTTGTTTCCCCAATTTTCTTCCTACAAAACTAAACTCTCTTTTTTTTTTTTTTTGGTTGTGTCGTTCATTATACGGCCATAAGTTGTACTTTTGTTTACAATTTAAATCCATTAGGTAAAGAACTATTTTCGTATTATAATTATAAATCATAATAGTTGAATAATATTTAGTAAAAAATAATACTACGCAATACTTTGTAGTTTCCTTACAAATTAATAACCACGGTTGCTAATTTGAATAAATATGGAAAGGAGATATATTACTGGAATATTTATAAGAAAGGAAAATATAATTAGAATCATAGTTGTTTTTTTAAATAATTGGAAATATCGATTTGCAAAGACAAACACAATGGAAAAATCAAAAAGATCTCAAAGTAAGTTATATCTTAATTGACTTGAAATAAATTGGTTTCTTTATGATTTTTCCTATATCGTCATTTTTTATTTTAAAAAAATGTACCTCGGAATCATAAAATATTACTATTAAATAAATATCAAGTTTTTGGGAGAAAGCATGCGAGGAAGACACCCCTTCTCCCAAGGTTCTACTATTTAATAGATTCCATAAAGCTACCACAGATTACACCCAACTAATTATGATCCTGTAATTGTAAATAATAAAGTAATACTGTAGATAGAGGACAAGAAATAATCAACTTTTCCATTGAACACTTTGAACATATTTTCCCGTTTATGTTTATATATAACTTTGGGAACCCTCAATAATATTTCTTTGTAGTACTAAAAACCATGGAATTAAATTTATGTCACCCGGTCCAATGAACCACGCAAGTTGGCTGTATAAAGTATTGTATAGTTTCAAAATTTGGTTATTAAAGAAGTCGTTTAAATTGACTTCTAAAGAGAAACGTGGATTGCGGACCATTTGTATCTTTATCATGCAATATATTTAAAAGCATGGATCTTTACTTCTACAGTCTCAAATGCTCCATTAAATCATTTGAATTTCATGAAATCATAAGATAATTATTTCAAAACCATTGTAGGATTTCAAAAAACCATCTCATAAATTTTCAAAGCATTTATGGTATTTATTGTGAGACCTTGTTGATTTGACTTTATTTGATAGTTGAGTCAATTCGGCAATCCAACAGGAATAATTATTTGAAATGAAAAATAAAACTAAAATTCAAAAACAAAAATTAACCATAAAAATTAGAAGACTTTGATCAAAACAAAACAAATAATATCATTCAGATGCTGAAACTTGAGGAAGAGTTTTTAAGAGTCGATCCAAAATTGTCGACAACTATGATTATAGGAAACCCTTTGAAATAATTTATGTTTTTAAAGTTATCAATGACCAAGATAAACGAGGAGTGGCAGTTATTCAATAATTTAGTAGATCGTTAACAACTGATGAATCACAACTTTAATTCTTATTACAAGTGGTTAAATATCATCAAAAGATGTACTCGAACTTGAAGACATTTATGTTTTTGTACAAAAAGTTGTTAAGTAATAAAATATGTATTTTTATAATCAAAAAGAACAAATTGACATTCTTAAACCTTAAAAATTCAACAAAATGAAAATATTACAAAAAAAAATCTAAATGCCTTTTTGTGAAAAATAGAGAAAATATAAAAACTTCGCGCGCAATACGTTTTATATCCATTAGCTTTCTCTTCAACTATTTTGTATTGTAATTCACATTATATATTTTTTTTTCTCAAAAACAATAATATTTGTAAGAGTAAATCCTCTTGAAAAATTCTAAACATAAAAATCCGTATCGTAAATCATTTTCATAATATTTGAGAAATAAGTCATTTTTTTTTAATTGCCAATTTTTAAAACTTTGAGGTCTTTGATCTACCTATAAACATTATTCCATTTTACTCAAACTATGCCAATTTTTAAAACTTTGAGGTCTTTGATCTACCTATAAACATTATTCCATTTTACTCAAACTATGCCAATTTTTATTTATTCGTCATTCCTTTTACACGTACAAAGCAATCACATAAATAAGCATTATACTTTAAAGTTATTGATTCATATAAGAACTTTCAAAAATATATATCAAAGAGGCCAGTTGAAAAATAAAAACATAAAATAGTCTATTTTATGGAAACAGTTGGGGAAAGTTAAGGGTCATTGATTAAAAATTTTTAAAAAAATGAAGCACATCAATAATAATAGTATTAAAAAACATCATTAATTAAACACATCCTTAATTGTTACTATATAAAAATAATTAAAACCAAAATAAACACTGGCAATCAAGATTCTGGGTATAAAATTCTAAAAATTCTGTGGATTCACTTTAGTAGCTTCTTATTTTGGAGTGTTTCGATGGATAGGGATCTAGGACGTGTCACCAGCATTGGGGATTTTCACGGAAAGGGTGGTATACCTAGCAACAGATGCCATATAAACTGCCCTAAGTTCGTAAGGGTATTTTGGTTCATTGAATATAAGGTTTCCAGCAATTAATGCTTTGGGGCTTAATAAAGCAAAATCAATGGCTTTAGAGTTATGTGGAGACCTCTTCTTCCTTTGAGATAATCCGAAGAGTATAGAAGGTTTGATTTAATTCAAGGGTCCATTTTTCATAACCTTGATGTTGATGGGGACGAATCTTTCCAGAATTTTGACAGGCCTACAAACCACATAGGTATGCAGTATATTGTTAAAAAATTTCTGACAATCTTTGCATGGTGTATGATATTTGATAAAATTCACAGAAATCTGAAATTACGCGGTATTTTCTACCATCCGATCAAACCATAAGGGAAGATAAAAAAAAATATTCCGATTCTCGAAGTCCTAACAAATTTAAATAGTTATCACAAATAAATTGAGCTTGTTCGGTTGGTTTAATAAAGTCATTTTAAGATGCAAGGGCTGAGTTACAATAAAATATTTTGTGCTCTTTTTAAAGGGAAGTAAAAACGACCATCGCAAAAGAGGAGTTGCACCAATAGGATATGAAAGGTTAAAATATTTTTTGCGAGGGCGTCTTCTCCTAATTTTTTTGGATTGTTAAGATGCCTAAAGAGGACAGGCATCTTAACCTTGCCTCGTATTATAACCAGAATAGAATTGCCATAGAATAAACGAACAGTTGGCCAAATAATGAGTTGAGCTGTTAGTACTCGCTGGATGAAACCAGTCTCCTCCATTCAAAGTCGAATTTCTTGGACATATCGATATATATTCAATTAAGTAGAAGTAATATTCCACCTCCAATGAGTGATTTAGGTAAAATAGCATTGGTGAAATATTTTGTAAGCCATTATTGTTCCTCTTTCATCAACTTCATAGCAAATTTTGTATATAACTAGGGGAACTACTTGTCTGTTATATGGATCAATACTCCTCTGAAGATTAAAATTTCTCCACCTTGCGAGGTTTCGGTAAATAGAACAATTTATAAAATGGCAATTCAAAATTTGAGCGTCTTGACACCCTCAAATCATGCCCAAGATCTCTATTTTATTTTCGACTTAACAACTTGTTACTTTTTGATCCTCACTTGGTTTCCAAGGACTTAGAGGAAGAATGGAGGTATTTTGCCTGTCGAGTCTTAAACCAGATCTTTTCTCATACTTTTCGAAGAAGTCCAGCGGGATATTGATTCTTTTAAGAAACTGTTTCTCTAAATTAACTTCTATTGTTAAAGTGATATCATCTACATAAGTATCGATCAGATGCGGGTTGTTATTAAAATAAACACCAAACCCACCGTATTTCTTTAAAATATGTATAATTGATTCTTCTATGGATACAATGAATAAAAGAGGTGCGGGGAGGGCAGCCTTGTCTGCAGCTTTTTTCAGATAAGTTGGTTTACTTTCTACTCCATTTAACGAAGTATTTGATGAACCATAATATAAAAGTACCCTCACAGGATTAAAAAAACTTTTTGGAGAGAAGTCTCTTAATAGCTTTAAAAATATGACAATGATTTATCGAATGCCTTACTTAAGTCAACTCCAATAATAGCTTTATATTTTTTTCTAGTACTGGCTAATTTGATAGCTGCTTGGATATTACTTGAAACATCGGATTTTTCTTTCTACTAAACCTTCCTGAGCCATTTTTTTTGTAATATAGCCCTGTCAGCTTTAAACTTTTTTATGACGAAATTATTGATATTTTCTATTGAATAAATGTTATCATTCAGGCTATATCCACGCCTTATAGGGGAAAAAATCCTCTCAATTTGGACTTCAGATTGAAAACCCGAATGAAAATACTTTTAAATATATTTTGGCTTGTAATTACTTTGCCACTAGTAATAATCTTTTTTATCCCGGGAGGTGAGTATTTTTTATTTTTTTATTTTTTTGTCGTGGCAAATTTTTAAGTCTTTGTTTGAATCACTTTCATCCTTCACTTATTTATTTCCTTCTCGACTATTTCTTCTATTCTAAATGAATTAACAGTATCTGCCGTAAAGGTTCCAGTTAAAAAAGAGCTAGAATTAAATAGTTTTTCTACTTAGTTTCGATATGTTTGTTTTTCCTTTTTCCTTTCCCGAAAAATTCTGCAGCGGAAGTTTGAATAGCTTGACATAAAAATTTAGTTTATGATCAAATGCTGGCTTAGAGATATATATTTCTCTGTCTACAGTTTTGTTTTGGTTTAGGACATGAACACTAGGTCAATCCGAGAATACTTTTTATTTCTTTGCCAGGATACTTTCTCCTCTGGACAGTACTTTTTAAAATGACCACCAAATTAAACCTAACACAAATTAATTAAACTTCCATGAAATGGTAAAGTTAGAGGTATAGACGAAGAATACGCTACAATTTTCACTATGTAGTCACTATCTTGCCAAATTTCCTTATAACTCTTATATTTTCCTCCGCATTATCAGCCATTGTTTGTTTGTTGTTTTTGTTGTGGTATATTACTTCACCAAATTGTTTCAATTATTTAACCATATTTGCCTTATTTACTCTTTTTAAGTTATTGATAAGCGTCACAATCAATTTTATCTTTTTATTAAAATTAACCTTATCAATTAATTTTACTTTAAAGTGACATCCTTTAATGAACAGTTTGTATTTTTTAATTTCATCTCCTTCTGTTTTTTCAAGTCATCAATTCGATCGTTAATGTCTAAAGGGAAACAAGCTTCACCTAGGCTATATCTAGGATCAGCAACCGCAATTTCATACTCATTAAAACCATATTTCATTGCAATATCGTAAATATTAATGTGTTTAACATTTTCTCCTCTTAAGTACTTCTGCATTTTCCATTATGAGCACATAAGTCTCACATTTGTAGTTATTATCTAGGTTCATACGAACCGTTGCATCTCTATGAATGCTGTTATTTTCATTGAGGACATTTGAGTAACCTCTTCTATCCCTCCTTGATGATTTCCTGATATCAGGAAGTTTATTGAGAGGTTTAGTAGACTTTTTTTAAAGTTCCGATTATTTCTTTATAATCAAATACATAAAGTTATATAATTTGCGTATATGCAATAAAATATAAACACCCTCCAAAGAGGAAAATAACAATTAAAAACAATGACTTGCTTTATTTTAGGGATCTCAAAATACAACTTTCGACTCTCAAAAACTGACCTCGAGTACACTGTAGTCCAAAAAAAACAACGGAAAACGGGACTTCTAGCACTTAAAATACTTTTTACACAAATAAAAAGGGCAAAATACACTTTGAACTGATTAATTCCGAATTTAATTTAAACAACTCACATAAAGAGTTGTCTACAAGATACATAAACATTATTCAATTTTGCTCAAACTAAGTCAATTTTATTTTTCTATAAAAAGGAATAGATTTTGAGAAGGCGACTCGGATATTTCAACAAAATAAGAAATACTCTAACACAAAGTGGAGGATTTTTTAAGACAAATTGACTTTTACTTTTATTTTCACAGAGGTAAACAGAAAGTCCGTGTACTTGGTATGCCAGAAGCATGTTTTGGTGCTTAAATAATATAATATTTGGCACCATTATTAAACTCATCATTACATAACATAACATAACATTATTGGGTAACTAAACTCATCCCATAAATTTGAGTACAAATCATATAGTTGAACAAAATAGGTATATGTAGGGAATACTAGAATAAATGAATAGACACTTTTATTTCCCTTCCCTTCTTATACTCATTTAAGGAAAATATTTCAGAAAAGGTCAATACATACCTACTATAGTTATTGTATATGTAAATTAGACAGGTCCATTTCTAACTTTTTTTTTGAAATTGTTGAGCTCTCATAGGCTAAAAACATGCTTTTAGGCAAAAAACGATAACTGACAAATTTGTATAAATTTTGAAAAGTTTTCGAGGTTCTCCAACGCCAAAAGTTTTGAAAATTGATGTTCTTTTCAAAAAAAAATTGTCTTCTTCTTGATTACCTTCCAACAAACAAGCAAATATGATTAATTGTATCTGATAATTTTTTTAAATCTGTAAATAATCTTTAAAAAATTTAAAAATCATTTTGTCTATTAATTACGATAGTTTCTTCGATTTTTAATGGAATATGAGTTTATGATTTTTTTAACCTATAACTAATAGTGCATATTATCTAACTTTTTGTTGATATTAAACAGCCAAATATTAATGGTAAAACTGCACAATATTAAAATGAGAACAGAGTTCCTTCATTTAAGGTTGGTATTTGATTATTAAAAAATAACTGTGACATACTTTTGCATCTTATCCTGTTAATCATGCAACTATTTCTTTTTTTGATTTGTAATATTATGACTTAAAATATTTATTCAGTTAAATGTTAACAAAGAATACTGAGGTAACGGCAGAATTGACAAGGAGCCAAACAAAGATTTCTGGTTACTTGGATATCAAGAAACCGAACTAAACGGCGCAAAGTTATAATCGAGAAAACTGGTTTTGCTTTTTTTTTATATCCTCATGTAACATTGCATAAAATCGGAAATAACATGCAACCAGGTATGGTTGATGTGCCTGAATAAAAAAAATGGTCGATCATGTAACTATAATTATATCTGAAATCGTTTCTAACCTTCTTCTCAGTTTTCCTAAGTTAGTCTCTGGAACTGGTAATATCCAGACAAACGCTATCTGCCAGATGTTAGAGGATTGAGATGTCGAACATTTGGTGCAACACTATGTTTTGATACAAAAACTATCAACACTGGTCAGATCAGTGGTGAATGTGCATTAATAGAGTCAAAATTGGAAAGAAATCTTCTATACTTACACTGTCGACATCATGTATATGAATTGGTTTAAGGAAATGTTTTCTCCATTCGTATTGTCCCTTATCTGGACCTGATATT
This sequence comes from Lepeophtheirus salmonis, assembly GCF_016086655.4. Lineage (NCBI taxonomy): Eukaryota > Metazoa > Arthropoda > Copepoda > Siphonostomatoida > Caligidae > Lepeophtheirus > Lepeophtheirus salmonis. The sequence goes on from NC_052135.2 coordinate 62,151,112, forward strand.
GAAGTTTTTAAAAGGTTTCAATCAGAATGGGGAATGATTGACAAAAAGATTTTAAGTCGGTTATGAGCAATGATTTCAATGTCATTTAATATATGAAGGATAAGATAATTGACTTTGTTTAGATAAAATTTCAATGTGTTCTGGTATGAAATGATTATAGTGAGTTGTTAGAACTAGTTATCATTTTTTTAGGTGGTAATCCTCCCCAAGGTATACACTTTATTGTAACAAGAGTTATGAACCATTCTTTGGATGAGTAAGACATTGTACGATCTCAAGACATAGATGTTTCGAGATCAATTCATACTCACTTGTAATGAAATTAAAGGAATTCGTAATATTTATATTTATTAAAGAATATATACATCAGAAAATTTTGAAAATATACATCAAGCAATGTAGGATGCTGTAACAAAAAAATCCAGGAGCCTTTGGTATTTATACAAACAAAATATAGCCTTTCCATGTTTTGACTCAAAAGTGTCATCTCAAGAAAAACGAACTACAAATTCGAAGGATTTCATTACTCTATCAAATATTCAAAAACGAATAAAAGTATACTTAAAAAATATTTGGAAACTATCATTAGCAAAATTTGTTGGAAAAATACTCTTCATATTTTTACATATTTGGGTATAAAGAATAACTTTCTTCAAGCTCGCCAATAAACTTAGAATTTAAGAGATGACTATAAGGCGGCGTGTTCAGTCATAAAAAACTTTTATATATGCATATTACTAAAACCATATATTTTTCATTTTGTAGAATTAAATAATATTTAACATTCCTTGACATTATTTATTTATTTATTGGATCAGTATAATACATGATTTTTTCATTAGGTATAAGTTTTTATTGAATCTTTTTTTTTTTTTTTTTTTTTTTTTTTTTTTTTTTGGCATTGAATTTGGTTATTTCAATCACTCACAAAAAAATTGTAAGCATATTAATCAAAATATTGTATATTTTGGTCAAAAAAGATCATATAGAATGATTTAAGTCACAAATAAAGATAAAGAACAAAATTGTTGTATTAAGCAGTATAAAATAGTTTATAAATATGTGGATATAACAAATATATGATGTAGCTTGTTGGTCTTTTGAGACGTCTTTATTAATACTATTCAAAATGATTTTTCGACTTTGGTGTCTGTTCCATTAAACTTGACTTCCCCTGTTTTAAATGGGATTTTTGACATCAATCTGAGTTTGACTGTTTTAGTCGGGAGAAGTTGTGTAACCACTTTTCTAACAAATAAAATTATAATATCCTGATGGAAAAACAAGAAGTAATCCAATGCTATTTAAGTTAATATTAAATTAATGTCTTGATCAATTGCATTAAAACTGTAAATGTTATTGCCTGGAAAAACTTACTTCCAATGGGATAAAGAATACATTTACATACATATTTTTTTTTTCTTCTTCCAAAAACTGGCTACAACTAATATATAAATTTCACCTCTTAGTTGTATGTACCACTCGAATCTGCGATCTATGGAGTCATAATTAAATTTTAGAGCTAGTATAAATTGTGCACTGTACTTACCTAGCTCATTCAGATCTAACGACTGTTCATGAGGTGTATAAAAGGTAACTAGAGTTAATAATTTAGAATATTTTCCTTTGAAAAATTAAAATAATATTTTTTAATCCATTTCGCAAATAAAATTGAAAAATTAATTTGATCTCTATCATGTGTTGTTATGTACCAGCTGTAAAGATGTGTCTATTTTGGAAACATGAAAAAAAGTAGAACAAACATTCAAGGAGCTATATATTTGTTTTAATTAAATTATCTTCAGAATTTCAGCAGTATTTCTTTATCTGTGATTCACTGGTTTCTTTGTGGAATAAAAGTCAAGTCCACTAAGAGCTGAATGATAATGATGGAAAAATCTTACTTTTAAATTCACGTTCAATTTTTCTATGGGTTGAGTAGCAATAACTATGTGACATGATTATTCGATTTGATAAATCTCCTTTGCATGACTAATTTACCCAAGAACAATCGACAAAATTATAATTATTACTTTTTTAAATATAAACTGGATCGAAGTGTATAAAACTTTTTGTTCAGTTATCTAAAAGGGATTCAAGATATAAAAAGTTGAAGTACGCTTTCCGAGCTCTGTCAGGTGAAATTTTCAATTTACTGAATGAACATCAATTATTATAGCAACAGTTTCAAATTTTAGTTACTAGATTATAAACTTTCATAAAACAATTCCTAATATAGAAGAATTGATCGTAGTGATGTGTATCATATGAATATATTGGTCAAGAACAATGTTTTTTTGCGGACTATACAGTGTTTTGGCATTTATGAATTTTTTCTTCTACAATTACAACCTATTGAGCAGAATAAATCTCATCTATGGTAATGGTTATAATTTTATCATTTGAATCAACGTATTTATACTTATAAAGAGATAGAAACTATTTAAAATGTAAATACCCCCATCAATATTCAAGGAACTCCTCAGTTTTTATAAAATGATGTTTTACAGATATATAAAATGATTGGTAGTCTTACTTATCAATTTTATTGTAAAGAACTGGACTTATAATTTCACATCAAGTTGACATTCTCATAATTTTTGCAGAATATGGTCTTCCTTTCACATAAATTAAGTGTAAATGTAGCAGCTAAATAATAAAACTAATAGGATTATTATATTTAGATGTTTCCTCTTATGTCGTTGACTCCAAAAGTTTCTCAGCCACTTTGATGTTTGAGAGGGAAAGGAAGAAAGTTCGTTCCTTGAAGATAATACGATATTGTTTACATTAGAAATTTTTTGAATGAATTGAGTTTTGTAAATATGATCCACTTCTTTGTGGGAAATATTTTTACCATTAAAAAAAAATAATAGAAACATACCACCTCGAATTTGAAGATTATATAGGAGTTCAAGTACCACTGGCAAATTCATTGATTTGATGAATATTATGAAGCAAGCATAGGCTATCGAGTTTCTATTTGACTTCTTTAAGCTTAACAATTTATCCATCTCTGGGAAGGATGACCTATTTTTATTAAGTTTTTTTTTTTTTTTTGATTTTCAGTTTTAAAAATTTAAACTTGTACAGAAATGGAATTAAAGGTTTTTGACCAGCCATCTTTTAGTGGACGTGTCTAATGAGCTTTGTCTTTTTAGTATTGGGATACTAGATAAATATACTGATACTTCAGGGGGGGAATTGTTGGTTCTGCATCCCCATTGAACCTTGCATTTTTCATAAAATCAGGTTTGTTTCAACCTTGAAAGATTTGAGACTTTTCACTCTAGCATGACTCGTACAGATGTTAAGTAGAAACATGAGACTATTTCAAAGGAACAACAACTGTTAGGGATACAGGAAATAGCTCGAAACCATTCGTTTTTCAACTCTTCAACCTTCGTAAATAAATAAAGGGAGTATTTAGATTTGTAAATTGAAGTTTGAGGCGTAACTTTAGCCTTTTTAGACACAGGATAGACAGTCCCTTACTTGGACAACAACAAGTCAACATTAATAAAGACAAGGCATAAACTTTAAAATAGAGAGATGAACTGAAAATACCTCTAATTTTTTATTAGGTTTCGTATTTTTTTTTTCTTCATTACATGGAATAATTACAGTACAAGCTCACCCAACCATTCTTTCAATTCTTCACTTTCAAATTATGAGCCACCATCACTTCTTACATGTTTCGGAACCCAAAGTCATAAACCAATGGAGTAGAATATTAGTAACCTCTGTTGTCTTAGTCTTTTTCTACGATTCAAACCAAGAAAATCCTGTAAATCTATCAGCCATCAATAAAAAATCCTTCTTATCCTAGTAAAATAAGTACATGTATACTTGTTCCATAGGTTGCGATCGTTTTATCGATTGGTTTTGGTTGACTGGGTTGAATTTCCATATATTTTGGACATTATTATATAGTTACTAATCGTGGATTTAATGTATCAACTCGGTTGAATATACTTAGAATACATAGAAATACTCCCTTTAAAATGGTGTAAACATTTTTGCATTCACTAGCCAATAGCTAAACATTCAAGTTCCATTATTGTAAAATATCGTGCTTATGTTCGAGTTAATGTTCAAGAACCACAATGAATTAAATATTTTTTATACATTCACTACTTTTATCCTTTTGAATTGGAGCAAAACCAATACCATTCATTTTACTTGTATTAGTAACCAACTTCGTAATTTTGCTAGCGTCAAAATGAACTCAAACTGATGCAGACCCAATTGAATAATTTTATCGTTTTATTCTTTGTTTTCTACTTTATTATAATCCATCCATGCATTATCACCATCTTCAACACATCTATATCTATAATCTCAGTGTTCAATGACATCCGGTAATTTTTGCATCCTGAATGAATTAGATAAATTATCCTCGTTAAGATTCATATTACTTTTAAGACTTGTAATAGCTCTAGCGAGAATATCTTTGGTTCCTGAATGTCTGTTCTTGGTTTTGGTCGCCATCTTTAATTAATTATAAACAACAACAATCATTTTGAAACACCTCCCATAAAGACAGATACTACTTAATACATTATTCCATTTATTAATATATCTTCTTTTCTACGATTTTTTTTTCAAATACATGCAAATTCTCACCATCCACGACCAAAATCTATTTTCTCAATTTTATCAATCTTTTTTATTCGTCGTTGTGAAGATTTTATGGCCTTAATTAACTTCAATTTAATTCCTTACTATTTTCTACAACACCACGTTGTTAAAAACCAGATATTTCGACTTTTTTCAGGATAACTAATTAAAATATCACTTACTAATATAATTAGTTATGCATTATAATCGTTTTCAGAATATTAAATCCCTACAACGCTATGGTTGATACTTATAACAACAAATCCTTACGCACTAAAAAATCCTTAAAGATAATACGTCCTGCTACTTTAATAGTACATACGAGTATATGAATAAGTTTGGAGTCATTTACATATTTTTAATATAAAATTTTAGTACAATGAATACATCCAAAACAACATGAATGATTACACATCAATGATGTATTGCGAAAATTGTGACTATGAAAGCCAAGCAAAAATAAAAAGCTAACTTATGTTCTAAAGTTGGAATTGTACTGAAAGAATTAATGAGGAACTTAAACATTGATCAAATCTTAGAAGTATAGAAATATTTTGAAATAATATTATAAAAATTTCTCATAGCTCAGAATCTTGGGAGAGAGGATTTTCTTGTACCATTCGCATACCCCCTCCCCCACTTAGAATCCTAGAAGGATGTATTCTCATTAAGATGTTTAAACTTCTATCGTAAAAGGTAATTAATTTCTAGATAAAGAGTGGAGATTATAAATTCAGCGAGAAATTAAGGTTTATATGAATGACTTAAAAGTTCTAAACTTCTTTGCATGGGTTATAGAATTAGGTACAATTGGCAAAGATCTGAAATTCAGGAGTAAATATCCTACCATCCGAAATATACATGAGGAAAGATGAAATTTTTTTCCTCCAATTTTCTCGAAGTCTTAACAAATTTAAATTGTATTCAAAAGTAGATTAATCTTAGTCTCTTGGTTTAATAAAAGTCATTTTAAGATTTGAGGGTCTAGAAACAATAAAATCTTTTGTCGCTCGTTTTAAAGGTTAGTAAAAATACCATTGCAAAAGAGGATTTGCACTTTTAGGTCATGGAAGGTTAAAATATTTTTCCCAGAGCTTCTTCCGCTAATTTCTTTGGAGTCCACAATTCCACAATTCTCAAAGATTCAATATTAACAAAAATATTTGAGTAAAAATATTTCACTATTATCTACTCAAAATATTATCTCATTTTTTATATCATAGAAAACTATAAGATTGTTTACGTTCTGTACCCGCAGGTGTAAAATATATACTCTCAAGTCGACTGTCTCTGGCAGTATCACAATGCATATTAATGTGTTCAAAATAATTAATTTTGAAGACAAAATGAATACAAAAACTTCTCATTTAAGAAAAAATTATAATTAAATATTATTAAAATCTGCTCTTTTCATATATCAAGCAGATATCGTTAATTTACTATGTGTGCCTGACAAAAGTGTCCTTGATCAATCTATGGAGAAATTGTCTTTCGTTTTGAAGTATTATTAATTTTAAGAAACTGTTGTTATTTTTGAACATGTTATTGATATTTATAAAATTAAAATTGTACATTTTATAAAATTGTCTTTAAAAAACGGAATTTTTCTCCAACGGGCCGTCGTTATTTTCATTATATCTTACAACTTTTCCATTGAAAAATAGAAACAAAACATTGAATCATTCGTAGTTTGTTAATTCTTCCCAATAATATAATTATTTTTGTTTAATAATTGTAGAAAATTGATAGCTTCACAAATGCTTGTTTAAATTAAGCCCATCAATATTCAGAGCAATAATAGGGGGAAAAAAAAAAATTTACAGCCTACAACAAAATACAGTGTAATTTAGATTTCAGTACTGCATGGATAGTGGAATAGTTGTCTGATTCCGAATTTTATATAAAAAAAAAGTTAGATGAAAAATATACAATATTACTATAGTAATTAATCGGATAATATTTTTTTAAATCGCGCAACCTCTCGTAAAATCATGCTGAATTTCACTCATTCACAATTTGTATTCCCATTTGAAAGGATTATAGAAGAAGGTATTGTTTGTAAGAGAAAAAAAGGAATGATGGGTCAACTTTAGTTTTTACTTTATTTCCTAGAAGAGGAGAAGAAAGGAAAAATATGTTAAGCTGCATGATTGGTTATTCCATGTACCTCAAATTCCAAGGTTTTCTACGTACATAACCGGACAAGATAGTCCAGAATGAACGTCCCATTTAATTTAAAATACAATTATGGTTTGTAGAGATTTCGTTACCCAAGTCAGAAGCATTGCAACAGGGTTTTGTCAGAAACACTGCGAAAAAAGTGCATGAATGACGCAAAGACAATTTGTAGCACTTTTGACATCACTTGATCTAACTACACTTTACTTTACAATGTAGAATATGGTCCAGAGAAAATCAATGTAGTTTTTAGACGAAAATACTTCCTCATGGCAGCTGTAATGGCTGTGTGAGCTAAAATTCTGGAATACTTATCTTAACTACCTGAACATCAGCAACAAGGTGTTTCTGGCAAGATGTTCAGAGCAAGGGCCAGTACAGAAAACGAGATATTGGTTAATTGTAAGACAATATTAAATTTGTAAAATAGTATTTATATATATACTAATACAAAACTAAATCTGTGAGTAATTTACTGATAGAAGTATCCAGAACATAAAAAGACGTGTTAAACCCAATTACTCTCCATACTATTAAATTAAGAGTATTCCAACAGTAGGAGAAAAAAAAAAAAAGTTAGCCTTTTTTGGGCCTTTGTTCTTCTTTGTTTTTAGAAATATTAAATATGCAAAAAAATGTCCTCATGTTGATTTCAATCGTTTGAAATCAATTCAGGTTGTAGACAGTCTGGATGGAGAACCAACGGTCTCTTCAGCGTTCTCGGGACTTTTTTTCAATACTTTAATTAAAACAAAAAATTCATAAAGGGCGTTTCACATGCACATACATGAGCGTCTGAAAGATGTTTGATTTGAGGGGATGGAAGGGGGGAGGGGGACTGTGATAACTATTTTTTTTTTATATTAGGATATTTTCATTCTTTCTTTTTATAAGGAAAAGTTTTGTTTCAGGGATGGGGCTAGCTCAGAAATTCGGGAGATTTTGAGACACGACCTTTGAGAAACTTGTTCACTCAGTATGGCCACCCTCAGCAGCAATCACAGCCTCCACATAGCGACAGAAAGCTTAGCAGGAGTTGATGATGAACTTCTCGGACAAGTTGTTCCACTCCTTCACAATGGCGGACTTCAGAGTGTTCACGTTTGGTTGAGATGTTTTGTTAGTCTCCTTCTCCAAAGTGCCCCACACAGCAAAGTCCAGCGGTTTCAAATCCGGTGAAGATGATGGCCATATATCCTTGTGCCAAATATCAGCCATGTTGTCGGCGCAGAACTTCTGGCAGTTGGCAGATGTGTGAGAGGGTGCACCATCTTGGGTCCCCATATAGTTGTCCTCTGGGTAGGTAACCTTGAGTCATGGCAGTATGGTGAACCTCAGCACCTTGTAGTAGGCCTCATGGCCGATTTTCTCCCCAGCCTATAAAAAGAAGTGAGGCATCTTCTTGCCGTCGGACGCCACGACCCCAGGACCATTGTTTGGGCCGGATCTTTTGTACTGAACCCCCTTGACCTCCTATGGTGATCCCCCAAAGCCAACGGTCGTTCCAACGGTTGTAGACCTGGTCCACGGTGAAAATCTTCTCGTCAGAGAAAATTTTTAATGTCGATACATTTGCCTTGATTTACGTACAAACTTTCTTGAACCTCGGGAGTCTCCTTTCCTTTAGAGTGTCCTTCAACAGGTGGCTTGGGGTCATTGTGTAAGAGGACAGTCCCAAGTACTCCTTCACAGCCCTCCTGATTGTCACCTCGTCCACGTCAAACTCGTTAGAGAGGCGATTCATGGATTTTGTGGGGTCCTCCTGGACCTTCTTTTTCAGGTCCCCCACAAACTAAGAACCCCTTTTCCAGTTGTGTCCCCCACCTCATTCTTTCCTTGAGAGGTATTTTTCATCCTTTTTCCACTTCACAATGTCCATAATCTCTGCCACCTCAATTTTGGCATCCAAAAGGTCTGAGCTCCTCTGCCTTTTTGCTTCTTACTCACTCATGATGAAAGATTTGAGAAACATTTATTTTGGTTTACTTATGCAGAAAGGACAGGAGATTCGAAATATGCAGAAAAAGATCACAAAACCTTTCTATTTTAATTACATAATTATAATTTATTAACAGTCTGGGTTTTGCTTCCGAACCCTGTATGTCTAAAGTTGGATGGCATTATGGCGCTGTAAGTAATTAAATGTTATAATTATGGGTCTACAGGTGCATCGAAATCGGTCATTGTTGAAGTATCGGAATCGTCCCAATAATGCCTATTCCATCAATACCCATGCATAACTGTTTAAATGGATACTATCACATATTTGAACTTATTTTTTGAGACAAAATTACAGTTACAAATCAATAAAATAGGTAAACTAGGCGACTTCATTCAGACAAACTTAAAACAAAACAAAAAAAAGGGGGAAGTACACAAAAGATTATGCAAATTTTCAGGGTTCTACAGGAAATTTACTTGCAAGTAACCATTTAGAACTAACCATATCTATAGTGTCCCAATCATTTTAACTGTATCATGAGTTTTCAATTAGTCCGTAACGGTATATGAAACTCATTTTAAGAACTTGAGACAGTTCAAGACCATTTGATGTTATGTGGGCCGAACCAGTAAATAATAGAAAATTACCTGTTGTTAGTGTCGCAAGCAATTTGTTTGTTTTTTTATCAAGTGAGGTAGTTCAAATTAGATCAGAGGTTAAAGGTGCAAACTCTCTAATATGAGTCCACTAGAAATTAATTTAATCCTGAGTACGGAGAGTAATTAAGTTTTAAAAATTTAAATTAATTAACAACTGATTATGATAAATAAATATATGTACTTTTTTTTTCAATGCCGTAGTTAATACAAAATAAAACATTGAAAAAAGGAGACAATTTTGTTTATTAAATTATTTTATACATAACAAGGAATCGGTAACGGAATTGTACATAAAGATGATATCGGAATGGTGTCGGTGCATCCCTAGTTATAATACATATTTAGTATAGCTCCAACTATAATGTAACGATACCCTGGTACAACTATACGGAATAACACTATGAGAAGGGTGAAATGGAAGGAACAAAATTGACGTCCTTTGCTATATCCAATCACGACGCTCAATTTGTATTCCTTTTCTCTTTTTATTTTTTTTGTCTGTGTTTTATTTTTATGAATGAATCCTTCTCAGAACCTATTTAACCAATTAAATATATAATAAAGTAAGAATATTAGTTGATTAATAATTCCCATCTTCATTTTATAGGAGCCTATTGCAGAATCATCTCCACGTATCGAACTGAACACAAGAGGCGCTAAAACACCAGAAGAGAGCTCCTCCAACATAACTGTGCGAAGTCGTTCAAGAAATCATCTTTTTCGATCCATCTTTAACTATCCAGTATCCATATCTGTATTCCATGTGTATTTCTCATTAGGATTAGTTGGCTTTATATTATTTTGGACAGTTCTTATGCTAAGGGTCTACTTACCAGAGTCTTATTGGAAGTGGAGCTATGATTTTCGTAAAAATCTATAAAAAATAATTAAAGCATTTAATTTTTCTGTCTATTTACGCATGTTTTTATGGTATTGTAGGGAATTCTGGCACAAAAAGTATTATAAACCGTGTCGAACATGTGTTACTGAAGAGATGTTTTACATAAATAATGATAATAATAAATAAAACTTCTTATTGTCATTGACAAACGATTGTGTATTGTTTTTATAGAGTAGGATGTTTTAATTGGTTATTTTTTTGTAAAAGTACCATTCTATATATAATATATGTTAGAAATAAAAAGACTTATATATTGTATACGACGAGAGCTAGGTATAATCTACCAAAGAATACTCGAACAAACAGCGTGTTCCAGCAAATCGTGACTAAAATTTTAGAATAGTTTCATTGTTCACTAAATAATTTACCGATTATTTGCCATTATATGAACTAGTAGAGAAATAAAAAAAAATTCTTGTGAAAGAAATTACTTTATCAGACCAAGTCCAACTCAGATGGAGGCAAAAATAAATCATATGACAGCGCTTTTTGACCTGGGAAAGAGTCATGACGAGATCCTGGATCGTCACCTGCTTAAACATTATCAAACAGATTATTCCCCAATTAAAAATCTGAAGGGCAAAAACAAGATACCAAAAACAAGTTAAAAGTGTGTGAAAAAAACTTGGCAAATTTCTGGGCCTGGTCAATGTGGCTTCTATTTTCAGCAGGCTACATTTCTATTGACTATGAGATCTAGGGCGTCGTCGAGAGAAAAGCCTGTACCACATCCACATGTGAATGTGGATGCCAAAAAGGCTGCTATGAAGAAGGAGTGGGTTAATATGTCGGATGAATACGTGAAGAAGACCTGTGAAACCATCAGGCCAAGGATTGATGCCATGGTGGAGGTCAAGGGCGACAACTTTGAGATTTAACTGCTTGTATAAAGTCTCATAGTCTTAATACTTGTACTTTTTGAGAATCATAATACATTGAGCTTTGGAAAATTTGTTTATGAATTGTAGGGACACTCTGTATATAAAATGTGCAACATTTTTTCCCCACGCTTTGTTTCCCTTCTATATGTTATATTCTAAAGGATTAATAAAATAGTAATTAAATAAACAGATAATTGAATAAAAACAATTGTGTAATGAATTTTTACAGAATTAAAGAAAACTTTCTTAGTTTTATATAAAATGTATATTTCAATGGATTTTTTTTTTTAATTCATTATAGGACTGTTTTAATTTAATTATCTTTTTCATTTCATAACTGTTCTATTTATAGTAAACACAGAATATAGCCTTTAATAACTAAAAAAATAGATTGAGGTAAAGCGGCGAAACGCACTTCTTAGTTTGAGTAGATTCATGGTCTTGGTGTGAAATAAATTTTCTCTAGCAAGATGTCACTTCTTATGATACGACGCGGCCTTTCTTTCGCCCAACGGTTTATATTTTTGGAGCAACGTAGCTGAATGGACAACGCTCTCCAGAGGAGAAAAAAAACGGGTTTATTCATATTGCTCAACACCAAATACTAAAAAAAGAAGAAAAAAGGGTACATATTTTTAGTGTAACAAATCCCAAGGCTTTTTTTACCATGCAAGTTTTGTTGTTGTTCTTCGCAACATGAACAATGTTAAATTTTATTTTCCACTCTGGAGCAGAGAACATCTAAGTATTAAGTAACTACATGTAAGCGTAGTCATAAAAAAGGGAGATTAACTCAAAGAAATTGATGACCAGTTATCTTTTATATTATTAAAGCAAAGTGTATCTGTTTGTCGACGCTTAGTTGCTTCGTTCAATGCCGGGTAATACCGCCAGTACTTTAAAAATGTATTGTTACGTTGTGCATATTGACTTCAACTTGACAAATTCTTTAGTCAGATGGAGTAACTGTAATATTATTATAATGTGGACCTATACTTAATCGTTGCAACTCCATCAGATAAATTAATGGGGGGAGGGGTGAATAAAAAAATTAAGGGAAAAAATAGTGTGAATTTTATGTATAGAGCATTCCTCATTCCTTGGTATGATCATATGACATATAGCTACAAATTAAGATGTGCCTTGATCTTGTTAAATTTATGTATTAATTCATGAGAGGAATTGCAATTCTTTTATGTATCGTGGGAAGGAGAGTAGCGTCATCGTCTTTGTATGGATTTGAACCAACTTGTTCTTGCATAATAATAAAAATATAAAGTTGTTAATGTTTTCTTAGGGTAGACAGTTTAAATTCTTTGAATTCTGAGAAACTAGTCTAAAATTGCAAAATATTTGGCACTATTTCCGATCTATAATACAAACGAGTGATATTACTACAATTATATCTTTATTTGCTATAAGATATAGAAAATTATTAATCTAATAACTTGATAGGTTTTGGTATTTATTTCTTATGAAATGTTACTTTGTCTAATTTTCTAAATCAAATTCAATTTTTTGAGCTATAGTCGTATATAAATACAAATTGTGCAAAATGAAGAACTGGTAAAATCTATAAAACTTTTCATTTTAAATAAATAGTTTAGAGTTAATACAAATTACTCATACGTACGTGTGATAAATAAGTAACATTTTAAAAATATACAAATTTGTATCAAGCTTCGATATTCGATACATTATTAGTATAGTATAAAAATTAAAGCTCCATTCGATTTTCAATATATGAATAAAGTAATTACAAGTTCAGTTATCAGTAACAAAGTAAATACATGTTTATATAATTAGCACATAGTGTAGTAACATCCATCAAAATGCATAGTTGGTATTTAAAATGGTTGGGGTTTTAATTAGTGTTAGATTCGAATATTACTCGAATTTGAAAAAAAAAAACTCAACTTTACTACCATTTCGAAAAATTACTCCAACTCGTCCTAAATATACTTTTAGAACCTCGATCAAAGTAATAGATAGAAAATAATATAGATTAAAATAATAATAAAATGCATCAAGAGGGATTCTGATATAATTAATTTCATATAAACGTTATAGTTTAAAATTAACACCCTTGATCAAACCCCAACACTTCAATATTAACCACTTATGTTTTTTACAGACTATATAAAAATATAATAAAGTCCTCCACTTCAAAATATGTGTACAAAAAAAGAAAATATTAAAATTTAATACTGACAAACAAATAACATCTCTATCTTTGATTTTCTTGTTCTCATCATCAAATATCGACTTACTAAACATTTCAGGATTAAGTAGAACTTACATGACCATTGTGAGGAAACTTCACAATGTCTGCTGAGTAGTTCAGATTTATATTCAAATAATGCTGGGCATCCTTGAAATCCATGAATGATTGAGTTAAAAATCTTTCCACAGTCCATAGAGGACGAGTTAAAGTAAATAGAGACCTTCAAAAGTTGTAACTGAGTCGTAGATATCCTATCTTCCTTGTCAAAAGTGAGGGACTCCATTATTATCTTTTCCAATGTTTGTGGCAGGTTAAGAAGATCAATATATATATGAAAAAATTTATTAGCATTATAATCCAAGGGAGGCTGAAGCAAAATCTTTAATTTCCGAGGTATAGGGGATTTATTAATCTTAGCTACCCATAGCAGAGAGTAATGAAATTTTCCAGATTTAAAACTTGATTCCTGACTTCTAAACATATCATTGATCTTTAAAATTTATTTGAAAAGAGCCTCAACATCGAGATTGAGCCCTTAAAAGATCCAAAAATCGCCTTCTTCTGAGAAAACTGACCAATGATATCCACAGTAGAAGCCTAGTCATACGTTGTAGAAGATTTCCACAAGATTCTTTGGGATGTAGTCCATGACAGAAAAATGTAAAACAGAAGAAAATTTGATAAATATGTTCCTATTATAATGAATTGATAGATTTTCTAATTAGAAATGACAGAACCCCATTCCTTTTCTGGATTACCGGATATATCAATTATAATTTTCCTGTATGTTCAATGCAGAACATGATCTAACTGAAGTGGTCTTCCCCCCCCCCTAAGGAGTCTCCTTGGCCTTTTTAGAACCTGAATATAACTTAGTTGAAATAACTTTCAGGAATCAACTTTACGTTGTACTTATCGACACGCGTTTGCAAGTTGAATCTTCTCCATTCAGTTATTTTAATGTTTGTAAACCTTTATGAATTGTTTTTATATGAAACAGACTCTCAATGTCTTTCTTAATCAATTCCAAAAATCTTTATTCTATCTATAACAAAGCATCCCAGAATTTCAAGATATTTCCGTCGTACCGCACCAAACGTAAAAATGGGCCAATCCGTGGTAAAAACCCAGACCGTACCAGTCCTAGTATCTTTCTAAAAAATAATTTGACATGAAGTTTGATCGAACTGGTTTACCCGAAGGGTTTTATGAAAATTGTCATGGAATGAAAAAAGAAGTTTTTTCTCAACTGGAAGATGACAGTACTCGTAAATAAAAAATAGGTCCATCTATCTTGCATCTATTGGCAGGTACTCAACAAAGTTTCAGCCATTTGGGACACGCAAGTATTATGCAAGAAGCATTTGTGTCAGTTGATGGGAGTGTTTTTGTAAAAAGTGACAAAATCGAGTATGGAGCTGTCATTAATTTTATTTATTATAACTTTAAAATAGATTCAAACAATAGCAGACATATCAAACCTTTTGGGGTTAAAATTTGACTCGTCTAAGTTAATCCAACTCGGTGTAATTGAGTCAGAAACAAAATGGGTCTTCCAAACAATTATTTTGCAAAGAAAAAGCATGGATCACTATTTGGATTTTTTTTTTTAAATCCAAAAAAAGTATTGTACCTATGTTAGCTTAGAAACGTTTCAGACCCCCATCGTATAATATGCAACTTTAGAAAATATTCAACATAGAGAAAAGTGTACCTCCCCTTTCTCAGGAAAAGACACTAATTATAACTATTTGTAAAAATCGGACAGTTAAATACTTTGTATAAGATTATCGAATAGTCAAAAGGTTAGTGGCGTAGCTTTCAAGGGATCTTTTTCAAGCATTTAATTTTTTAGTGGCTCTAAATAAATAAAGTAACAATAAAGCCCGAAATTAAACCATAAATGTGGAAACATGAAGTCGTAAAGTATAAAAAAATACTGCAATAAGGCCTGATTTTCTTACCAATTACTTCATTTTATCCACTTATGTATTTACATTCACACACATGAGAGTAATATCAATCGATTAAGGCAAACTTATCTGAGCGTGTGGGAAACCCTTTAATGATCAAAAGAAATAATTACAGATAATTGTTTATCGGTTTTAGCATTGACATTTTTTTCTATTGTACTAGTTTCATTTCGGACTTTATCATTAATTTGTTATTTAGGCGCCCCCCCCCCATCCAAATGGTTTTTTAGCTAATAAATAGTACATAGTTGCTTATTGAAAGGGATCTATGACTGTTATAATAGTTTTATATTGGTTTACTCAGCTGTTGTTACTTAAAACCTTAGGATGATTGAACAAAAAATACCTGGTTTGAGTTATACCAAACAAATTTGAGCTTACTTTGTCACCTCATTTTGATGACCACTTCAATTGAATTAGCTCTGGATCAATTTCATCAAATGATAGTAAGTAAATATGTTAAGTATATTACAATATTGACTTAATAGCATTTAGAATTACGAATACAATTAGTTTTTTTATATGTAATTTAAAAAAGGAATCACTGTCACTAAAACAATCAAGTAAGTGAAAAAGTGATAATGGAAAGTTATGTCATTCTATAATAGAATGAAATTCAATTACCTTTGACATGAGAAATGCACAAAGTATGTACAATTGCCATCTACATATTATAGTTATTTTATTTTATTTCCAGTCATAAGTAGCCATATTTAAATATATAGATTGGTATAATTTTTTAGAACGCTCTTCAAAAATGATAAGTTCCAATGGAGAGCTTTGTACTTATTTCTAATTCTAGTCCAGTTATTTTTTTCAATTAAATATCTTCGACTATTTTAGAAATGAAAAAATTCGATTTCAGTTCCTCTTAAACTGTGCTCTTTAGACTTTAAAATAGGACATTAACATGTGATTTTTTTTTCTAGTGAACAAACATTTTTCCAAAGTACTGAGTATTGGCTGTAATCAGAATACAATTGTGGATCGGCCTAAGAGGAAAGCGTGTCTATGTCTGTACTAGATACAGAGTGGGACTTGTCTTTATTTCCTTGCACTTATAACTGTTTACCTAATGAAACGTTTATTTCCCAATATTCTTTTAATTGTCAGGTTTACCACGTGATTTTTCGGTTTCTTTTATTTTTTCATACCGATTCGTCATATTTTATAAAACTTAACCTGTAACAATATTTTTTAATATTTTGTTTTGAAAAACTGCGATTCTTGTATAGAAATGAGACTATGTTGTCTATTTTTCCTCTTTTGGGTCCGATGGACTTACACTAATGAGGTATAAGTAGACATTCTAGGGATATTTTCATCTGAATTAAGGAATATCTTAAGATCAATAATATATAGCACATATAGTGTACAGAGTGGGGTTCCAAAACTTGTAGAAGCATAACCAAATTACGAATTAGGTAATTTTTTTAGGAATCATAAAAAACAACTCAAAAGCAATAATTGATAAGTTTAAATAGTATATTTAGATATATTTTTTATTGAATATGTTCTCCATGAGGAGTAATAACATACTCTAGACGAAGGCGAATAGATTTACAGCTCTTGACGACGAAGGCTGAGTACATGACGTACCATGCTATCATGATTGCATCTTGGAGCAAATCCAAATTCGGATGAAATGTGCAGCAAACATTATTTTCCAAGATACCCCAAACTCCAAGGCACATGGGGTTGAGGCCAGGACTTGAGGAGGGCCCCATGTAGGCAGCCATTTTGTTGCTGCAGAAATGTTATCTTTTTGGGTTCTTATGAACTTGTTTATGATGTAGGCAGTCTGTATATATATATATATATATGTGAATGGTCTCTGGAGCCTTTTTGGCTCTCAAATCGGAGCGAAGAAGATTGTACACTCTATTGTTGTTGTTTTTTGTTGTTGCTCCGACATTTTT
Organism: Lepeophtheirus salmonis; assembly: GCF_016086655.4. NCBI lineage: Eukaryota > Metazoa > Arthropoda > Copepoda > Siphonostomatoida > Caligidae > Lepeophtheirus > Lepeophtheirus salmonis. The sequence continues at coordinate 62,168,409 of NC_052135.2, forward strand.
ACACTAAGAGACTTGCAATCAGATTTATGTTTTAGCTGACTTTTGAAGGTGTAATGTAACATTTTATTGAAAAACAACGGATATGAAATCGTAATTAAATGCTACAGTAATAGCTGTAGCATTCCCTTATCCCGGTGTGACCGGGGAAGAAAAATAAAAATTATAAATACATTTTTAAAGTCATGACTTAATTGTAATTTAAATTGTTAAAGAAATTAAAAACATTGTCTTTTATAATAAAAAAAAAAAGATCATTCAAAATATTTTAAAAGTCATCCAAAAGTTTTTTGTCAAAAGTATTATAAAGTAAAAGATGGTGCACGTTAACATTTTAGATATCTTTAAGGATAATGTACACGAATAATGAACTAGAACCACAGGTCTGTTCTATTTTCACATGAATATTTTTTTCTTGGGCATAAGGCATGCCATTTTATTTAACAATTCAAGAACACAGTAGTTTTTCGAAAATAATTAAAATCATGAGTTAAAAAAAAACCTAGTCAGAGAAACCAAGATTATTATAAAACGTTTAAAACAACAATAGCGAAGGACTAAAAATCAAGATAATTTGGTTAAAATATTATAATAAAATTTCACAATGGGCATAATTTTAACAATACTATTTTCTGTGACAGTTTGTAATGTAAAGATATTATATTGCACCTTGGTTATAATGGCATCGAGTTTTTCATTATTCGAAGTAGATCAAAAGTATTGATTATGTAGTTGGCATTTAAAATTTTCTTCTAAAAGTTTTTTTGAATTCCGATATATGTGTGAGCTAAGATTTAACGATCCCACAAAATATGATTGGTCGTTTCCGTTGTTGTTTCACAGAAGAAACAACAAGATCGGCTGTCTTTAAAGTATTTGCCAGCAATTACAAGAGTACCTGAGAAAACTCTTTAGTTGAACCACTTCTCGGGTGGTGTCAACAATTTATTTTTATTTCATTGATACTTTGTTTTGGAGCCCTTGCAATATCGCGGCGACTTATATCAGAGATAAAAGGAGTAGGAGTTGCACAGTATAAATATTTTCTTAGGCTTTTAGTATTAAGCATGTTTATTTTAATTTTAACAGTAGGTACTGGACGTTGTTCGGGTTTATATTTTCTTAAAACTGATTCATAAAATTTAAAAGCTATTTTATTTGCCAAAGAATTCGACGCGACGACATCAACTTCAATTTCCAAATGACGATCTTTAGTACAGCTCACATTAAATGTGTCTTTTATAGGCATCTCCCACTGCAAGGAAAGCTCAATTTTTTGAAATACATCGAGTGATTCATCGCAAAAGCGAGAATTGTCCATGCCTTAAAAGTGTTTTTGAGAGACTACGGCATGGGCGCATACTATAATCAATAGTATCCTTCTCAAGAAAGGCAAGCAAGAGGTTGGACCAGTATTGGTGTTTATCCCACAACTTCCTAATCCAGTAGGAGTTAGGACAATTTCCCATGTTTTCAATGAGTATGATGTTCAAACCTCCAAGTTTCAAGGGATTGTGCATTCTTTGAAAGTATATGTTCCTCTTCTTTAGTAACTTCAAAAAAGACTCCTGAACGGCGCTTATTTCAGAAGACAATTTTGCACAGCAGGAGTTACTCGCAGAAGCTAAGTGACCTTTGGTACAATATATATGTATTCCATGCACATATTTTATCCCAAGTACGCAAATTAACTAGTGATAAATGGTTTGTGGTTTTCTTAATTTTGGACAGAATCTCTATATAATGAAATGTGGTAGACTTGATGTCAATCCAAGATCCCAAGATATGAATATTCTAATGAAATTTAAAAAGTGGCCATGCTTTGGCCATAAGGCTACTACTATATGGAGACAACAATTCAGTTTTTTCCTCATTGATGAAAAGTCAAGACTGTTTAATATAATTAGATATTAGATTTAAGAAGGTTCTGACTAATTTGATAGAAATAAAAGGATTCCCTGAGACTATCATTGGCATGTCATCAGCGTAGCAGAGACATTTTAAAGCCCTACTCGGTAATTTAACACCCTTTATCATATTCTCTTCATTTATATTTTGAATTAATTTGTCCAAATATAATAAATAGTGTGGCTGACAACAGATTTTCTTGGTGGACACCTTTTTTATCCGAGAAAAATATACTGTGTTGTCCATAGTGTATCGTTGTTTTTTATCTTGACAATGTATCGAAAGCCTGAGCAAACTCAACTACCATTATTGATAAGCTATTATTTTCTTCTAAAAGAGATTGCAATCTAAAAGGAATATAGTCCATTAGTTTATGCTTCAAAAAGTCGTAAAGAGAATCGTGAATTATTTTGTTCAGAACTTTGTTAATTCGATTTAAAATGACGTATGAAAAAATTGTTTACAAACAATTTTGTTTAGTGAGAGGACGTAAGTTTTTAATATATCTTGTATCCTTACCTTTTTTTAGGTATTAAAACAATATTTCCATCTGATGCGTATTCCGGAAAATAACCAATGCTCATGACCTTTTCATAAAAATTGAATAAAATAATTGCTAGGTGAAAGATATATTTTTCATACAATTCAAAAGTAAAGCCAGATGGGTATGGAGCCTTGCAATTTTTTGGATCAATTTTAACTGTATTTATTATTTCTTGAGTAGGTATATGAGTTTCAAGAAGGCTGTTATTGTTGGCTTGGATAACAAAGTTATTATCAATCAATATCAATTATAATGTACTCAAAAAAATCAGCACATTTGTAAATAAATATTGAACATTTGCTTATTGCATTACAATCGAAACAACAGTGTTGTGTAGAGTAAAATTATTTTATTTCTACACAGATAACTTGAGGATTTTTACTTATGTAACCATTACGTAACATAATTAACTTATTCTTCTCCTTATTTCTTCTCTTTTCAAGAAACATTGTAACCTTGATATAGACAAGTCAATAATGTTGTTAATTTTCAACTTTATTCTGGATGCTAAATCGGATATGCGATAGATTTGATCTAGTTTGTATTTTTTTAATAATCAAATGCATCCTGTTTATTTATTTTTTCGATAGTATCTATATTTCTAGGTCTAGTAGCGGCTTCTCTGGCACCAGCTTGCCAGCAGATATTTGTTATACTTTTCAGCATTTTTTGTACTTTGGTAAAGACGTCTCTTCCAGTTACAACATCGCATCTACTTTTTTGGATGAATATTCCCTTAGCTATTAAATGAACCAAATACGCAAAATAATTTATTTCACACAATTTTTGTTTACCAAATAAAAACTTTTTTGGGGTTATGTACATATATTATAGAAACTATACTTTGCTATTAGTATTAATGATGCTAAAAACATATAAAGAAATGTTATCTTCAATTACCTGATGAATGAATATATGTATATGATCCTTGCATTAATTGCATTTAAATTTTCCAATTTATTATTTACTACATTATTTAATAATATTTAATCGAAATATATTAATACTAAATGAAATATATTTTTTTATTAAAATGATTGAACGATACTGGTTAGTGATCTATCCATAGTAAAACTTAGCCCTTGGATTTTTTTTTTTTTTTGCAACTTGAAAAATACTTACAAATCGAAATTCACTTGATAAACATTTTGAATGCATAACAAAAATATTTAAGTAAATCAGTTACTGAAGTTGTACATAAAGAAAAATCATAAATTTAGTATATGGAAATTAATTTTAGTGGACAAGATTACTTGTAATTTTAATTTTAATGAATAAATTTAAAGATTTCAAGTTATCAATATTATTTTGACGCTATTTATTTTTTGTGTGATTGAACTTTAATATTTGATTATGATTTTTATATATGAATTGGAGATGTATGATGAGACTCGTAGTTACAACTAGGATTAAATTGCACATAATTATCATTAAACTGCAACTTTAGACTCGATTAAGAATTGTAGTGAAAATATTTGTATTTTTAACACGGACTCAAAAAAAATTATTCATGAACAGCTTTGATTTATAGCCTTACCATCAAGTTAAATATATTAATTACTGACACCCACTCTATTTTTTTCCCGATATAAAATAATAAATCTTTTATAAAAATGTTGAACATTGTTTTTGTCTTTTTAGTTTTGAATTGAGGTTACATAAATTTTGTAGCAGACATGTCCTACACGTCACCATCTGTGCAGTTCTTATATTGATTATTTGAGAGATAAAAATGTTTAGAATGGAAACTTCAATTTTGAGCAAATATTAATAACTAAATCAAAACACATTTGAGACAAGGATTTATACTTTTTTTTCTCATATAAAGAGTGACCCACATAACTTTTTTTTTTTATATCGCTATAAAAAAAAGACAGATGGATATTTTTCAATAATTTATTTTATTTGAAAGCCTCAACATTCCGGTTAGTAATGAAACACCACTTTATTCATATGGCCATCGTCGGTGGCTAACAGGAGTACATTCTGTTGACCCATTTTTTCAATACATTTTTGATTGTGTGCGCTTCAATAGCTGCAATGGCGACTCCAATTTCGTGTTTCAAATCGTCAATCGTCTCTGGATGGTTGGTGTAACGTTTATCCTTCACGGTTCCCCACAAGAAATAGTTCAACGGAGTCAAATCGGAGCTACAAGGTGGCCATTTGGCGTTGCTGTTTCGGCTTATGATGCAATTGTCGAAGACAGTGCGTAAAAGATCCACTGTAACATTGGCAGTGTGGCACGTAGTGCCATCTTGTTTTAACCGAATGTCGTCAATGTCTTCCTTTTCCATTTGGGAAAACAAAAAATCTTCCAACATGGCCCAATAGCGCTCACTATTGACCGTAACGGCAGCTCCTAACTCGTTTTTTTCCCTTTCGGCAACAGCAGCAATGTTTTCGATTGAGCGCACTGGACCAACGTGGGAACGCGTTGTTTTATTCATTAACGAACCAGTTTCGCGCACACGCTTCACAAATTTATCCACAAACTGCCTTGAAGGCGCTTTATTTAGACCGACGTATTTTTCTTGCAGTTTTGTTTGAAGATTCTACATTTTGGAAGTAAGTCTTCAGTATTTTCCAATTTTTTTTTGAGCGTAAACTTAATTATTTCGTAAACGGGAGACCTTTTACAAAATATAAGACACAGTGAAAATGTTACTACAGCTCTCAGACGTCAAAAAAGTGGTAGTTCAAAATGCAGCCGCTAGATGGGCCACCCGTTATAACTTTTTCAATATATTAAAAAAATAGTTACCCAAACACAACAAATTAATTCGAAAAATTTGCCTTATTTGGGAGGGGCAATCGCTCTGAATCCAAAATATCCTAAACTCTTTTGATTCAAGAAAATAACTAATTACTATAGGCCAGGTCCCTTTATGCCAATATTAAATTGTTCTATTTTAGTATTTGTTACCCTTTCTTAGTTAACATCCTTTTTATAATATAGTAAGTGAAGTGGACAATCATAAAACCCGAAGAATAAAACATAATTAATGAAACGATAAAAGGGTTTACAATTATAATAATTAAGTTATTAAAATTTTGATTCCTTTTTTTAATCATTACATCCATTTTATACTCAAATATATCAATTAAATTGTTAAAATTAGTTATATGAATAGAAAATATGGAGAAAAAGTAAAAACTAAATATCGATAAGGTTAGCAATATGAGTTTGGGGTCTAACAAGATATAATTTGTTAGTTTTACAATTAAAACATTAAATGTAATAAATAATCCAACAAAGAAAAAGAAAAAAGACATTTAAACAAAACTGTTAATTAAATGTAATAAATAATGATTAAAAAGTCTTGAATATACAAATAAATCCTAAACGCGGCAATTTCAAAATAATAAAAAAGAATTCCATACAACCAGATTTAAAATTTCAGGGTCCTACTGAAAAGAAATGCAATAAATGTAGATTCAAAGAAATAAGAAGTATATTTATAAATATTGTGGCTTAAGATATTATATTTCACAAAAGGTAGTTAATATTAATATCAGCTAATATATAGATATTCATTTCTTATTAATGTCGGTCATGCATGATAAGAAAAAAATTGTCCTTTTCACCAGCATGAGCACACAGTATGAAAATATGATTTAAATCGTAGAGCATCTTTTCGCAGAATTATCCCAGAAGGAAATTTGGGAGCAGAATGGGGCCTCTAGGATGAGGATTACAATGTATCCATGCGTTTGAACGTCGAGAGGACATCAGATACTCTCCAGAACCAGGTAAGAACCCCTCTGTGAACGTCAACCACCTGAATTCGGCCTTCAAGAAAAAGCCAAATTTCTCAAATGCTGACATGGGCAGAAAGGTGAACTAGTCCCCATCAGCTAAAAGTTAATGTGGAGCGTGCAAAAAAGTTCCTGAACAACTTTATGGGAACATGAAGAATCATAATTATATTTTTTGATGAGACGACCATTACTTTTGACCCAGTCCTTAACAAGAAGAGTGATTGAGTAGTAATCTTTGGGGATGTAGGAGAGGAGCACCGTTATGTATCTACTGCCAAAAGACAAAGACCCTACTTCAGTGATTATACTAGGCCTAGTTGCATTTAAGGGGAGGGCCATTGATTCCGTTTGGTTCCCTTTATGATACATGCTGAAGGCTGATGAGTACGTCAAAATTTTGGGCACCAAAATTCTCCCATGGATCAAATCCATCGTTTGCAATTCTCCCTGGGTGTTCCAACAAGATGGAGGACCTGCCCTCCAAGACCCAAAAGTGGTTCCAGACCACTTCTGGGCAAGGTTCAACTAACCGCCTCAAAGCCCAGATCTCAAACCCCTCCTTTATCCCATGTAGGCACACGTGGAGTTCAATGGCTGCAGGAGACACCACAACAGCACCGTCAATCTGAAGACTTCCGTCAATAAAACTTGGGCGTCCATGAAAGCTGAGTACATCCAGAGTATCTGCAGTAGCTTTTGCCACCATCTGAAGCCTTACATCAATTCTAAGGGCGGATATATTGACTAAAACATGTTCTTTGGGTTTCAAATAATAGTTAATTAACTTGTTTCCTAATTCACTTAGGATCCTGCCATGGATTTAAATACTTTATGTGTTAAAATGAGTAAATAATAACAGTTGCCCGGTATGTGATATTTATAGGTATATCTATATAATTTATGTAATATGTACACAAAGTGACTAATAATGATTTGAAAACTTGAAAAAAAAATGCAACTTAATGAAGCTATTATTCTTTTGGCAATAAATAGTATGTAAGTAGAGGATTAAAATAATTTTTAATGTGGCATTATTTGATGAACAGTAATGAATTATATATCTTATGGGATTTACATATATTTATATGTCATTAGTTCATCTCTATCGGGATTAAGCAAATGCTTTCCACATTTACATACTTAAGGTCTGTACTTACTCTTTCCCCTATTTATTTTGACAAAAGTCATCTATGTATGATATCAATATTAGGGCTTGGAAGTAAACTATATAAAGAATTCTTTTGAATTAAATAAACCTATAATTTGATAAAATAAAATTTATAAAACTCCAGGGAAGAAAAAGTTTCATTTTTTTAACTTATATTAAGAAATAAATATATTATGTATATATATATATCAGATGAAAATAAATAAATAAGCTTTATTGGGGAAATATAACCATGCTACCCATTTATATCTTATAATGTTTTGAATTTTCCTTGTTCCCCAAGGTTATAGAACTCCAGATATAGGGTAAACATGGCAAATAAATATCATACAGAGTGTAATCATGTTTGTACCCTTTTATTAATTAAAAATTGTCAATTATAGATGGGTTTCCATTGGGCAAGATAATAACAAAGTAACTGAAAATGCTCCAACAGATGGCACTGTACGTTTGAGCCAAATATTGAAATAAATACGAACGACTATTTAATAGCTATTACAAGAAAAGTTATAATCGGACAGAAATTCGTCAATTTCAAATGTATGTATTATGAACCCAATTTTCCCTTCTTACAAAGGAAAAATCGTTCAGAGAAAGAATCATAGTTAATCATAACAGAATCAGAGATAGTTTTGCAGAGCTAAAGATTCAAAATATTTCTTGTTACCTACAATTTTAAAAATATGTATGATTATTGACGATTTTTTTTTTGTAATGAATTATTTTATCAAAAAATCAATTCGCTTATATTTTTAGAAGGTGAATGGATAATTTTTAAAATTTTTATTAATTAAATTATTTATTTTTTAAATATAAACTATTATATATTATCTTTTGTATTTCCTCAAAAAAATACTATTAATAGTCTTTCATATATTTAACATTTATTTTACAAGAAGATGATGATTTTATTTTAAATAGTATATGCACTTTGATTCACAATGTTGTTTCGATAGTTACGAAAAATAAGTTAATATATATAATTTGTCCCCAAATTATAATTTTATGGGTATGTTAGTAGCTTTATTCACATTGAAATCTTGATTTACAAAAAGATAATGACCCATAATCCATCTTGAATCTTGAATGTAATCTTACATAATGTAAAAGTAGATGAATAACAATGTCTTAATCACGTTTTTGTTATTAAAAGAGGTGATTGGAGTGACAATGAATGGCCCGCCGTTGATAAAACGACTATCAATTAACGTTATTGGGATTCCTGGTGATTGCGACCCTCAATAACAATAGGCGAAGGCTTGCTAAGATTTTCTATGTATTTACAATCAACTCATCTCTAGAACAGCACTTAACCTATAAATATGTATTAGATGTTCAGATGAAATTGACGTTTGCGTGTTCCGGTGATTTTGTTATAATCCAGGTTTTTGTTATTGTATTTTTTTTTTTTTTTTGCCGGCAGAAACATTGTTTTATCCACAGACTTTAGTGAAGTTTTGGTTATAATGGCAACAGCTGCTCAAGAAGATTTAATTTACAAAGGAACGGTGTTGTGCTGTGACAATAAGTTTTATTTTGTTTTTTTGGGGTTTCAAATTTGACTAGAGTTCCCATACAGACCTTGAAAAAATTCGTAAGGCTCTTCTGGGGACTAATGAACATCTCATGGTATTAATAGCCATGAGCAATATGTCAAGGAACTACCTTGTAACGTTTACTCCTCCTTTCGGTCCCAGATCCTTATTTTGATTGAGGATGGAAGCAGGTACAGCCAATGAGCTCTTTTTCAACATTCATATGTACAATCCAAGCTATTTTTTAAGTAAATCTCCAGGACAATGTGGGCTCAGGAAGAATTGAAAGATTTTTGAAAAATGCTCCAGTTTGAATCTTTTATCGCCTTGTACTATTTTCTGAAGGAAATATGAATATCCCTCTCCTGGAAGGCTCTGTGCTTTACATGGTATTTGTTGTACTCGGCATTTTTTATGTGTAAATGATGTAAATTGTATTATGAAATTAAAGAGTTACTAAATGGATATGCTCTTTCTTTTATGGTTTTTCTACATTGTTAACTGTTTAATTACTTTGAACTTGGCACAAGGCGGTTGTACCATCTTGCAGTTTAAACATTTTATTAGTTTGATGATATGGTTTGAATATGCTTATACGTATTTATAAAATTAGAACTTATTTACTGTTATATTCATTCTGTTAAATAAATGTATACCTTTTTCACTAATTTTGGATATCCTGTATAAGTTTGCCTGCACTTCATACTTTTTCTTTCTATCTAGAAATTGGAGACAGCGACAGGGGATAGTTGAAATTCAACTCTTGCAACCTTTTAATAATTAGGAAATAATTATCGGTACGTCAAGCGTAGGTACGCGAAGTGAAGGGGAAAATATATTGACTGAAGAAGAGGAGAAGGATCTCGACTTTTTCGGATAATTAACACTTCGTAGGGTCACGAAAGTAGAAGGAAGGTCTCATTCTGTGGAAGGACATACTCAAATAAAAAAAAGAAGTATAGTAAATATATAAACATTTAATAACGAACAAATTTCACTGTTGACAAAAAATATAGGATTTACACAAAATGAAACAATATTCAAAAATGTTACAGAAACAACACCTAAACAAATGAATCAACATGTAACAAAATAGAGCAGTCACAAGATTAATCATATTTATATTTCTTCTCAGAAGACCCCGATTCTGAAGCCATTCGATGACGGTGTCCTTGTTGTAAACAATATTTCTAGCCAATACCGTGACCTTTACCTCTTGAAATCTAAATTTCAAATGATCAAGATAATGGGAAATTTCTCATTCTAAATGTCCCCGGCAAATATTCTTTAGATAAGGTTTAACTGGATTGGCATAATCAATTAGATTCAATTGATGATGCAAAGGATTTAGAAACTTCTACTTCTTCATGAATAGATGTAAATATACAATATTAATTCCAAAAAATGATCTAATCCAGCGTAAAAACTTATTCTAACAATTCTGATCGATAAAATCATCACAAAATCTAATGATAATTAATGTAATATAATATAAAGACTTTTATTACGTAAAAAACAGTTCGGTTTGAATAAGGTTTGATTATAGAGAGTAAACTGTGGGTAAAAATAATTCATTTCGGCTTTGAATTCACTCTTACCCGAGCTCATCGATGTCCAAGAAGAAAAACACCGATACGAATTTGCACACTACGACTCCTCTGCAAAGTATTCCTAAAAGTAATTCTACTGTCATGATTCATAGTAAATATTAGAAAAAGTTGTAATGTCTTACATAATTAGATATGATTTACTCCGGGCTCATCCCTCAGTCAACAGATAGAGTCCAGAGAACTCCACCTTCCATCATCTTCTTTCGTGACCCTTTGAAGTGGTATTTATCCGAATAACTTGAATAATTGTGATCCTTCTCCTCTTCCTCAGTGAATATATTATTTGCTTCACTTTGTGTCCCTACACTTGACGTATCGATGTTATTTCCTTATTATTAAAAGGTTCAGAGAATTGAATTTCAACTATTCTCTGTCGCTATCTCCAATTTCGAGGTAGAAAGATAAAGTATGATCTGCGGGAAAACTTGAACAGGATACCAAGAATTTGTATGTATATTAAACTTCATAATTTAGTATAAACTAATTTGTAACATAATAAAAATAAATTAAACAATATATCACTCAACTTGGACGAACGCACTTTTTCCCTCACATTCCATGTTTCATGTATATGTTCATAAATTCTTCCTTTTTATCACGCAAGGTTGAAAGGTTCTTTCATTTTTTTTTTTAATTTGAATCATTGGGGAGAAATTTTTTTTTTTAGTTTTTGTACGAACATTATAGGATAATGTAAAAAAGAGATAAAAATATATTTTCACCGAAAATTAACGTTAATGGGTTAATCAGTCCTTTAAGTAAGATAACATAAAATTAAGTAGATACAAAAATAGTACCCTAGATTATAAGTACTATAAATACACTTAAATTTAATTTAGATATACTTACAATGTGAAAATGTACAAGAAATGGATACATTTAGCAATTATAAACATCTGATTTAAATGTTTTTGTATCAATATTTTAAATTTTTTTTGTCCTTCTAGTACTAAAATTTTTTGAGCTTGTGTCCAAGTTCTAATTTTGTACAAATTAGAATTTTGTACCCCTTATAAAGTCGTATTTAACTATACTATTAGTAACTTATTAACCAAATTATCAATTGATATTTTGATTTATTTAAATTACTTATTTATTCTGTAAATTTTGGAGTGATGATGACCACAAAAGTCTTACGATGTTTCGCAGAATACTTGTAGTAATTAGTAATTCTCAAAGATTGCATAATTAATAATTATGAATTACATATTTAATAAAATCACTTCATTATCATCATAAGAAGTATATGTTTTTACAGTTTTTTAAAGGCTATGTTAAAAATATTTCATTTCCTCTTTGAATTTCAAATGGTAAAATCTACTTGTAGCATTACATTTCATACTTAACAGATAATAGATTAATAATTAGAAACGTATAAATTGTTAGAATTCTAGTAAGTGTAAATTTAAAAAAAGTCGTCTTCTCTTTTAACTAATGAATAAATATATTTATAACTTTATTCTATTGAAACTACAGAATTAATACCACATTACAAATTGGTGTGCTTAACTTTCGTCCATATATTTTTTTAATGTACCCTCTTGGTTTGTGAATATTGAGGAGTGAAAAAGTAACATAAAGGTGAAGTAAATTGTCTTTTATCAATAAAAAAATCAAAATTTGGGTTTAGAAAATGCTGTTACAATAGAGGATGGTCCATTTACAGGAGTCCGCCTTCAAATCTGTTTTCAGGTTCTGCAATAAATTCTTTGGCACATACACGAAGAGATGGTCAAAGGAAAAAAAGTTCAGCAACGCATTGGAAATCTACTTGCAGTCATTATTTAGCTAAAAATTTCTATGACAAATAATAAATTCATATAATCTTAGACCATAAGTGCTGCAAGTGCTCGACTATTTTAATGTGCCTCATCGTGCAACTCAAATTTATTAGACAAATTCACATTAAAGCATGAGCGGCTCGACAAGACATCCGAAATATGGGTACAAGAAGCAATGGAAAGGAAGAATAACGACAAAGATAGAGCATTTTTATTATCCATGAGGTAGGATGGAGTAGCATCATTTAGTGCAGTTGACAAGTAAAGATTAATTAGGAAGAATAGAAAAGAAAAACGCATTGAAAAATAGATTAAAAAATAAAACGTTATCAAAAATATAATTATTTTGATGCTTAAAGTTTGACCAACTTTCCTGAAAGTAATTTTCCTGAAAAATTGGAAAACAAACAAAATACAACTGTTAGAAAAAAGCGAAGCCATCGCCGATTAATTTTCACAAACGACACCATTAATTTACTACAATACATTAAAAAAGACATAAGTAGTGTCATTTGCACCTAAGTGAAGCATTATCCCTACTCAGCATGCTGCACTCATCAATTCAATGTTTCTAGATTTAGGAAGTAAAGCGTCTCGCCACGGAATATCATACTCAACAACTGTAGAAGATCGACTACTATTGGTAAAAATATTTTAGAAAATGAATCAACCCAACAGCTTATACACAATCATATCAAACACTGTAGGAATGATTACAAGTTAATGCCTCAACTCAAACAGGACTCACTATATAAACCTAGAACAATGCATTGAGCTATGTGGATGTCGCAAATTCTTTACTGGATTAAAGTTTGCCTTCTGGAACATCAAATTTGTGTACTACTTCAAGGAACTATAACAGCATTATCTATATTAATGAAGCAAAGTGGTTATGTCTTTTGTCTGTATGTATGTATGAAAACCAGTCACTGGGTGTACTGTATATAATGCTCCATAATGTATATCATAAACATACTTAGATTTAAGAAATAACAATGTAGTCGTAGTAATGAAATATTGCAGGTGTATGCATATAGCAAATAACGTGTATATATACTGTATATAGTGCTAACTATTAAATATCTTCGAAATCAAAAATAATAATATAATCGTATTTATGAAATATTTTGAGTATGTACAAATAAAAAGAGCAGTATTTCCGTTTATTTTTTTATTGGTATCTTATGTATATTTTAATATTTGAACTAAATATAAATGCTGATATGTTGAAATGAATTTTGTTGGTTTTTATAAGTGAGCGTTCAAAGGTTATAGTACTGATCCGTCATCCCAATATGCTTTTCAAAATTATTTTTCTAAAAACATATTTTTGACAAACTAACGACTATTTTATATACAAAAAAAAATATATATATTTTAAGAAGTATTTTTGCACACTTTTTTTATTATTAAATTATAAGGTTTAGAAGAGAAAAGAAGAAGAGAGAATAAGACACAGGATTTTTGACAAAAGTTGAGCAAACGATAGATCAACTTGATTTTTTTTTCTTTTCTATGTAAATCTTATAATCTCCTTTAAAAAAAGTGTGTAAATATACGACAACATCTAGCGAGAATAATTCTACATTTTTCTTCTTTTTTTTAAGCGAAAGAGTTCAGAATTGATTTTAATTTTTTTTTTTCTGAGAGATACCGGGAAAACCTAACCTATCTAGTATAATTAAGAAATACATTTTTGCAGTAGCTTTTACTTCTTCACGAAAAATAGTTTGTTTCTATTGTTCCTGTTCTCTGTTATCGTGAGTATAGGTATACTATTATTCGAAAACTATTTTGATAATTAATTAAATAACTTTTTGGTTACGCAAGAGAAAAATTGCTCTTTGTGAAGATGTATCCTCTTTTATTGTTGTAATTACTCCTTAACTTTAGTGGATTGTAATCTTGTCAAAATTTTAATAATTTTTCTCTCTTATATTTGTTGGTTCCCTATTTTATAACTTCAAAATACTACAAATGTTATTTAAGTAACAATAGGAAATGAATTACATGTTACTGTTAAATTACTCTACAAAAAACAATCATGAATATGCCTATATATAGTGATGAAAATTGGGCCCATTTTTTAACTCCTCAGTTTTTTAAGTAGGCAAACCGAGGATAATTATAAGGCCTTGTTGGCCTCAGAGTAGAATTGAAGATCTTCATCGGAGTAATTCCTGCCTATTTCATTGCCCATTTCCATCTCATCGTCCCCTTAAAGAATAACAAATGAATACTTTCCATTTCTTATTATATCATTCAATTTTAAGCAATGTATACTTATTGATAGAAAAAAGGTGTATTTATATTTAAATTACGGTTGTCCTTGTCCTCAAATGATCTCATATGTAATTTTTATCAATTTTCATTGCATTAATTTTCCACACAATTTTTTTAATTAAATTTAAAATTTGACTATGTGGGTATTTTTTTCTCAAAAAGGTACCCAAAAAAAATCAAGGCTTAATTAATGAAAACTGAAGATTAATTTTGGAGTAAGACAACCAACAATTCTCTTAGTTGGATTTAGGAGGAAAAAAACATAATATTTTCAGTATACAAAATATATTTGAAAGTTATCACTTTTTATGTTTATCTAAGTAAGATGCCTACATGCAAATTTTGGTATATATCAGTTCTTGATTCTGATCCTGACATTACCCTACAGAGTATTCATAAAAATTTATGATCATTTTTTTTGTATAATTTTTTGATAGTAATTTTATCTTCCTAATTTTTTTAAATTAACTGTAATGTTTAGTATATTCAGTTTTAAAACAAAATCAGATATTCTTGTAAAAAAATCTAAAACTTCAAAACTTTAGGACCATATGACCAATCTAAATATTCTAATAAATATTTCAACCTCGGTCATTTTTTTTTTTCTTTAGAAAAAAACACTTTGAAACCTCCATATCTTTACTCTTCCACAAAAAAGTGAAATAATTGATATTCTAGTCCCCAAACATTAGGTCGTAAGACAGTATTCGAACACAAGCCCTTACGTGTTGTCTCAAAGTAGATTTCAATTTTCATTTTTTTATAATCAGTTGAAATATGTTTTATGTTTGAAAGTGTCTTCAATGCAGGGTAAATAAAATAATAATAAATGTGTCTGCGCCTATTTCATAAAGTGAGATCAGGACAGAGATATATAATGTTAATTATTCTACAATTTTTTTCCGTGCACTCATCATTGAATTTTCTTTCTAAAATAGATAATTTTTAGGAAAGAGATGGTGTCAATTATTCATATATGAACAAAACTTACTTTTTATTATTGACGTTTTCATTTCAGAGCTGTCGAAACGATATGTGGGGATATTTAACTTTCCTAAATATTTCATGTATAAATACATATTAATGAAGCAAAATGTGTATGTATTTTGATCAAGACCTCTTTTTGTGCGTTCACTAAGTATCATAAAACTGTGTGACTACTTGATTCAAGAAATATCAATGTCTTACTGCTACGTCTCATTTTTGAGTGTGCACTTAATATCTTAAAACTTTGTGACTACGTGATGACGGCCCTACATTCAAATAACTTCATGGCGTCATTAATGATTTACACAAATAGATCAAATACTAAGACTTTACTTTTTTTAGAAATAAAAAAAATTAAAATTAACTTTTTTTCTAAATTGAACAAAAAATGAATACTGTTAATTTCAAAATTCTGACAAAAATAGATATGGACAAAAAAATTCACAAATTTGGCAACAAAATTTTATTCAAGTGTATCTTATGTATGACTTTTTTTAAATGTAGCATCCCAATACTCTCTTCTTAGTCACCGAACTGAAGACATACTAGATCAGTACTGGCCCACAATTATTTTATAAAGAAAGTTCGAGGACCACTGATATATATGCTTTCTACTTTTTATATCTTATTGAACAAATACACATATATAAAACATGATTTTAAATGTCCAAATCGTTTACAAAACATTTGAAAGCTATTAAATATTCATTTATGCCTACATTTAACTATTTGAAGAGTTTCAAAAAAAATATCCGCCCGTTTTTGAGGAAATCGATATTTTATGTCGAAATTTCCCATCTATTGTATTGACTTATTTGCACAAACATCCGTTAGTTTACATATATATTTCTAAAAAAATCTGATATAGAAAGCAAAGTATATAAAAATAAATATTTTGGTATATACTCTGTATTTGAACTGTTACTTAAGGTAAGTAACAAAACTATAAAAAATCAACAATATTAATTAACCTACTTTCATTTGTTATTTTTGTTTAACTAATTTGGACGAAAATAAATATACTGTTTACTTATGCTCACGGCGTTACCTCACTAACACCAAAATTTACTCTGTTTTTTGTCAACTGTCGATGTGTCAACTTCTTTTCCACAGTCCAGTGGTCCAAACAATGATTAGCAACTTCTTATTATACGAATGAATAACGAATGTACTATTATCAATTTATGTAAGATTAAGCTTTTGTAAATTGAAAGATATAATTACAAAATACAACCAATTATTTTTGGACTATAATCAAGAATAAAATATGCATTTGATATGGAACGTTCTATGATATATTAATAACTCAAAACCCCTCCAAACTAATTTACATACATTTGAGTGAGTATTTTTATTAAACTCACGAAATTAAATATTAAAAAAAAGGTTGATTTAAAGATATATCCGTTTGAAATAAATGTTTGTAGCAGCAAGAAAATATATTGACAAAATTTATATTTAGACTGTTTCAATGTTTCATAATAGTGTATCACAGTGGTTATCAAACTAGTTCACAAGCTTCTGTATTGTAGTATACGGAGACCTGAGTAAGAGAAAGGTTGTACAAAATAAATGGTTTTTATATCAATACGGGTTAACAAATATGTATTTTTTATAAAAAAAGACAATCCAAAAGATTAAGTCATTTAAAAAAAATCAGCATAACTTTCTGTCAAAAAGGCTAAATTTTAAAAATATTAAGTAAAGGTGTATTATTTAATGGTAAAAAACATGAAATAGTGACGAGAAAAATGTAATTGATTTAGTATTTCAGAGTTTTTGAAGAAAAATTTTTAACTGTAATAAAAATCACGAACGCTATAAGTAAAAATACTCGTAAATTAAGTATAGTCTTATCTTTTCTAATATAACATACTTTTTATTTTATAATTGTTCCCACAATTTGTGTTACATACACTAAATTGAGCTAATTAGTTCAACATTTGCTGTCCCTGTATATGACATTAACTCCTTCTTCTATTTGAGTTGGTTAAATGAATTATTATGGTACGTTTAACTATGAATGTTGTTCTTTATTAAACGTCAAAGGAGAAGAAAAATGAGTACACAAGTCATTTTAATCAAATCTTGACTAAGTTTATGATTACTTCTTTCCTCCAAAGTTGAAAGATATTTTACAGAGCCATAGGATTATTAATTTATGGAGATTCTTTTTTTAAATGATTTAAAAAACGGGAAATGAGGTGCTCATTTGTTAAGGCCCCCAGTTCCTACAGATATACCTATTTTGTAGATTTATTCATATTGCAATCTTTCTTCCAAGAGAAAAGTAGACCCTAAATTATTTAATAGTTGGCCAGTTAGATCATCTTCTCCAACTGTTTGGCCATGTTATACTTTAAAAAGCGATATTTACACCTTAAAGAGAAATAATTTGAACAAACGTTCAGAATACAGAACACAGGTATGGTGGAGAGATCCACAGCTGAAAAATAAAACAGTGGAGTGGTTGATGTTTTATGAATACCATTGTTAGTACTTTCTCTAATTATGTAATGACTAGTTATTATGATTAACCATTTACGAATAAAAACAAAAAAATCTTAGAATATAGATATTAATTTTTTCGTTATTAAATACATTTTAATCTTATTTTTACTTGCTACACATTACTACTTGAAAAATGCAGGATTTATCTCAGTTCACTAATAAATTATTTTTCATTTTGGTTTGTTTTACCGTCCAAATGAATAAAAATTGTACATGTACACTGTACAAAGTGGGATCCGAAACTTGCCGTACAGATTAATTGGGATTTTACCCCTGTTATTTTTTAGCTACGAGGTTTCATTACTCAACCAAACAATAGCTAAAGAAAATAATCAAGTTTTGTTATTCCCATGTCTCCAAGTGTAGAAATGTCGGACAAACAGCCTGTGCGATTTCCTCCGTGCTGTTGTTAGTACTTTTAAAGCCATACATACCGTTTGCGTTTCCATCCTGACTGCCTACAACATCCAGAAGTCCAAAAAAGCCCTATAAATGCAAGAAGGATCAAAGCTTTGTCATCAAGAATATTGCTGACTTCTGGTCGGTCTCAAAGTTGCCTGTCTCCAGCCCAGACCTCAAATTTCTGAATTTGCAGTTGAAGGTGTCTTGAAGAAGAGCGTATATTGCACTTGTCCTCTAAATTTGAATTATCGCATTGCTGACAGTTTGGTACGTCACGGGTACGGCCTTCAAGTCAAGAGATGTCAATCTGTCGGCCAGCGTGTCTGGGATGTTATTGCTTACAAAAGAAGACGTATTGAATAAAAAAATATATCTAAATATAGTATTTAAACATGGATATCTCAAATTGGTTTTGATTTGTGTTTTCTAGATGCTATAAAAATCACGTTTGTCGTAATTTAGTCATGCTTGTACAAGTTTTATGTCCTCCCTCTATACAGTATTCACAAAGATAATTAGAATAATAAAAAAACTTTCATTCTACTATTCAATTAGGATAAAACATTAACAGAAGGGTTCGTAGATATAACACTGCTTTACATTTCATTTACAAATAAAATCGGTCTAAGATATATTCGTTGTGTTTTTATAACAGATAAACACAATTTCCACAGATATAAAATCTTACTTCACATAAATACGGAAATATATATTTAATTTTAATTACTTCCGTTGTTTTTAGATATCAGACTATACAATATATAAACTGGATACGTATGTACTTGTTATACATTATATATAAATATATATATGAATACAAAAATAAAATTACAAAAAGCAATCGGCTAATCAATTGCATCCTCAAAACAAATTGTTATTAGTATTTAAGGCTGTAGATAAGAAGGGGATATATTTTATAACTAGAAAAATATATTAATCATTATAACAAAAGGTACACAATCAAGTATTCATGTGTTTTCATTATAATACCAAACACTAATCGGATGATATATATTTTTAATAAAAATATGTTTGATTTATTCAAATGATGATCAAATATATTGTTCAACTTTGGTAAATAATCTTCTTCATATTTATCAATATTTCTTTAATGTTAAGTTGTTATATCCCTTGTGTGATAATTGAAACTAAGAAGGATTAATAGTTACTAGTGTCGGATCGCTCCTAGGTATGATTGCCTAATCAACCTTCTTCTTTTTTTTTTATCGGTTCTACGTTTTTTATCATTTAACAGTCCTAAGGAGCAATACGTCGGTCTTTTAGTCCTACGGTCCTAGCTATTCTTCACCTAATAGATAGGCTTGAATAGTATAAAAGTATAGAAAATAATTGCTAGAACGTATAATTATATGTTCTATCCATAAACGTCTTACTTTAAACTTTAGGTATCTTATCTCTTAAAAGAGGTTATGTTGAACAGCTGAAGCGACATAGTTGGTATTTATGTAATTTCTGCTGTTGTAGTTACCATAAAAGACTTATAATGACCAGTCTTACGATTGAATAAAATTATATGGTCAGGACTGATGGAATTGCAGTCTTTTTGGTTTTTTTGGACCAACCAAACAATAATAGGTACACTATTAAATGCATAGATATTATTCACCGATTACACTATGCAAAAAAAAATTCGTTTACCAGCTAATACCCTTATTTATTATTGTTATTTAAACCATAGAACCCGCAAATTACCATGTAAATTTTCAATCGCAGTAGGTTTGGCCTTTAAAGTTTTTTTTGTTTTTTTTCAAACCACGTTGTTTGACTATAATTTTGATTAAGAGTCGTATTGAAAAATGAAATAACTATATATATGAAAATTAAGGGTAATAAATAAATAAAGTTCAATCTGTTATTTGACTAATTTTAATAAATAATTAATAATCTATAGGTAGGAAGATTTACAAATTAAATATTTTTCATATCCAATGTATAAAATTAGTATTTAATTATAAGATATAAGTAATCTAATAAAAATATTTATATTAAATTTTTGCCCTTTTCATGCCTCTAAAATCTGTATTGCCTCTTACAATTAGTCAAATCAATGACTTAAATAAATATGTTTTTGAAATATGTTTACGCTTGTTTTTTTAAGGCTTTACAATTTTAATTAGGACTTTAATTGAAATTATTAAAACAAGCATAAATTTTATGGTTGATATCAAAAACATATGATCTAGATGTCCTATTGTTTTGTGACACGTGACTATCTAATTGAGGTTCCGCTGTTGTATAATATAATCAAGGCTCTAACAAGAATAAAAATGGAAAATTAACCTTCGAGCGAATTTTTGATTGCAATTAAAGATAAACTTGATTCTAAAATAATAGGAATAGATGGAAAAGTAAACTACACCTTGGCCTTACACCTTGGCAGATAAAAATTATATCAATCTATAGACATCAAGTAACATTAAACATTTAAAAAAAAATTTGGGAACGATTTTGACAAAAAAAAAGTATGTATATTTTTACGAGGGCGTGAAAATATAATAAAAGTTAAGTAACTTGAATTTTAACAAGTAAATTATCTTTGAGATATACAAAAATAAAAAATAAAAAGCTTTAAATTTCAATACAGCTATTTTATATTTATAAGTTTATTTAATTTTATCTAATGAAATCTAGAAGTATACATATACCACTGTTACACTATTGTGTTCGCCTTTTAATTTTCTACAAGAATAAGTAATACTCTGTCCTGATACAAAGTAAGTGCTTTATTGGCACATATTAGTTTACAACTGAGGTACTTCCCTTAAATTCCATAGTGAATATACCTGAAATCAAGATATATCAAATTTTTTCTTATATCATCATTGATTTCAATCGTTGACTTTAAACTTCTTTTCTTATTTAAATAACAAATTATTATATATTGATTTTTTTTTGTTCTTGATTCAACTTCTCAATTATGTAGTGTAAAAAGTTATTAAACAAATTGAAGACAATTATTTTAATTAAAGAAATAATAATAAAAATAAATTTATAATTGCCAATTTTTATGCATACATAAATATTCTACTGTATAAAATTAATTATACTTGAAAATGTAAAAAAACTGTATTAAAATGAGATGTTTCTGGATTTTTAATGTCTAAATAAAATTTGCTTGATAAAGTGGAAGTTTTTTACCTTTTATTACGCTTACACACTTTAGTAAAAATATTATTTTTGTTTTCGTCGAAAACGTTCCAAAAACTTTTTAATATTCCTATATTTATCGATTTTGAGAGTTTCAAGAAAATTGATCTGTGCGTAGAAATCGATATGTTTTGTCAATTTTTCTATTTTTGATGGATTAAAAAAAAAGAATGCTAATTTTTTCCGTACTCCCAAACTATTTTGTATATACTATTGAGTTCTTATAAGGGAACTTTGGACAACGACTTTGGAAGAGTTGGATGTTAATCATTTCATAAAGGAATTAGTTTGTCACCAAGAGTAAATAAATTAATAAATCAGTTCAATTCGTTAACCTCAGAATATTTGGTACTACCTAATTTACTTCACAGACGTAATATTTAGATATTGATATTTGACCAATTAATGAGGGTGGATTTTTAAATCATTTACATAAAAATAGTTGTATAAATACAAAAATTAAATTTATAAAAAAAATATCTAATTGATAAGAGTGTGCAAATTCTAAGAAATTTATAAACTTATTTATGATGGGCTGATAACTGAGATTTGTATTTGTTCAGCATTCTATATTTAGACATAGGTATACATAATTAAATTAAATGGTTTTCTTCTTTTTTCTATTTTTCTAAGAGTTTTTATCAATTTGAGCAACATTTCTATCATTAATTGAACAATAATGATACAGAATCATTAATGTTTGTTCTACAGGTATTATTTTATGGTTCTTGGATACTGACACATTCAATCCTGTGTAAGTAAACATCCTTTTTTAACACTGTTAGTGATTAAAAGATGCCCAGAAATAAAACGAATTGAGTTACATGATAAACCGTTGGAGGATTAGTACAAATTATTATCATTTTTTAAAACTATTCCATTCACTTGTAAATATCAATTAAAATGCTAATAATATTTCTATGGATATAAGGAATCGAAAAAAAATTAATCAATATTTTTGAAATAATCTTAACAACTTGAGTTTAGGGGTTCAACAAGATAAAAATTGTTATAAAAATTAATAAAATTGTTATGACATATTCATTTCTGTATACAAATTTGGTGAAATCAAATTAGTAACCATCAGAGTTTTGATGAGATAGCGTTTATTAAATAGAATAATAATTGCAATATTACAATTTTGTAGCTACTTTAATACACCTTAGTCCTTTCATTAAGAAAAGATGAATGAAGACTTTTTGGCAATCATATACATACAAAAAGGTATATCAGGTTTTTAATAAAATATTACAAAAGCAATATTAAAATACAAATTCAATAAAATAATATGTAGGATTTTAATATTCGAAAATACAAATGTATAGGTTATTTTAAAAATTTCAGAGAAATAATATGACAATGATAGCCTGGAATTACTGAGATATAAATAGCAGTTGGTGTGATTGATTTATTTGGCCAACAACCAGATGATTTTGGGCCTTTTTTTTATTTCTTTTTGGAGGAAAGATTGCGTGATACAATAAAGAAGAATGAATGAGAAGAATCCAAGGAATTAAAAAGAAAAGCATTTAAGCAAAACAATTAATTAAATTCACTAAGCCTCGATTAAAAATTGCTAAATATACTATCATAAGCAGCGAAATATCAAGATAAATAAATAACTGGACATAGTCTGATTGAATATTTTTGTTGCATACTGAAAAGTACTGGCATGAAATGTAGATTCAAAATAATAAGGAGCATTTTATTAAATCGAGGGGTGTAAAAGGGGTACTTGCAGCCAATGAAAAAGTTCTGCAAATTTCTGAACTTTTCCCCCATCGTGTATTGCTGAATTAATATTATTAATATCCCCTTCATTTAATCATTTTGGAGACACCGCAAATTGTTCTAAAAATATCAAAATTTCATTATTAAGCAATTAGAAACGGATAGATTGCATTTGAAACGGCATATTGAGGCGAAATTCAGAATTGTAAATCAAATTAATATTAACATTCTTTGTTTTATCAAATAATCCGATTAATTGAATACAAGGCCTAGAAATGACCAAAATATGGTCATAAAACATTGGGCTGTAAGTTGCACATATGATATTAAAAAAATATATTTTGAATTTTTTTCCTTTTTCTTGATTTTTGTTCAAAATTGTCTGTGTGATAACGTAGCAAATACAGTGGAGAAAATAAGTACTTTTTGCCAATTTTGTAAACTTAACCGCTAACAATGAAAAGAATAGTATATATATAATTTTAATGGTAGGTTTGTTTTATGATTGAAAATATTATTAGAACAAAAAAAAAGTGTTTGGAGGAAGAAAAATGTTGTGCATTACCCTCATAACTTCACCTCATTGAGGGGAGGATTAATGTACCGTGGAATTTTGAGTGACAGCCTCTTTCCTTCAGAGCAGGGAAATAAAAATGGGTCGTGGATTAATCTTCCAGCACGACAATGGGGCGAAAAATATGGGCAAATCTACAAAAGAGTGTCTCAAAAAGAACATTAATTCATAGCTTAGCCACTCTCCGGAAGTCAATGCGTGGGCAATGAATCAAAAGCTCATATGACCGATTTCACCGATGACGTGGTATGACGTCACAAGAAAATGCAGTAAATTAAAATGAAGGTATTCAATTACTTAAAAAATGTTATGTCTTCATAGAGCATTTTCACGTGACGTCGATATTGTGAAAGTAAAGCATTTCGGAGGCATAGAAAAGTAATTTATATGCACAAAACCGCCTTGCTTCTTTTAATTAAGGAATATGGTGAGTTATTGCCGTGTATAAAGATGTAATAAAATAAAATTTTAAGGACTTACACTTTTACCATCAAATATTTTATCTTAATTATGCTCTAGATCACATATTAGATTCATTTTATTCAAATACTAGAGCTTTTTTTTGGCATCAAGTATCCAATAATTAAGTTTTTTCTAACTTAAGAAAACGTTTTATGAAGTTACCTTGAAATATTTGTATTCTGATATCTCTTTGAAGGAGGGGTTTCATAGTTATGATCCCACTACCCTGTTTCATACCTGTGGGCTCTTGTTGAGGGGTTGCAATAGATTTTATACTGAATATCCAGGGAGGAACTTCAATCCACAATAAGAAGAGGCGTTGATGGCATGAATCCAATTATGAGAGCTTAAAAAAATACTTTTTCAGTACAAATATGTCTAATAAAAGAGTAAATAAATAATTTTTGAGCAATTTTTTTTTGTTGAAATATCTAGCAAATTCATTTAAATTTCAAAAACATTAAAAAATATGTCAGCATGGAATAATAAAAACTAATTCTTTCATGGCAAATCAGTTTATATTTAATTAAACCAGTAAAATACGAATTCTCCTATTATCAATTTTTTTAATCACTTTGAGTTGATAACTATTTTTATTCTGTTATCATATTTTCGACCATAAAATCTGGACAAAAAATGCGAATTTTAAGTCATGCAAATTTATTAAGAACTTTATGTGAGTCTGAGTAAAAAATCTAAAAAGAAAGAGGCAATAAAACAGTTGAAATAATAACGATAGACAAAAAGTTTGCATACCAAAATTAAGTGCATTAATTTACGCAATCTCGATTAAAACAGGTTAGTCGGCAAGATATTATATTTTTGTAGAGTACAGGGTTAATAAAACTGTATTTTTTCTCTATAGGTAACAAATCTTTAACATTAATGCGACAACAGAAGATGGTCATCGCGCATTATAAGATTTCAAACAAAGAAAAACTCAAGGTGAGCATTTTTTTCTATTGCTAAGCTTGTTGCCTCAATCCTAAGAGTGTCTGTAGGTCTACAAATTCTTCATTTAAAAGAAATATTTTTCATATATCTGTGTTTTAAAATATTTTAACTGATTTATAGCTTAAAATGTGCATACTTTATATAAAGGAATATTTATTAAAGGTTGACTAATATGAATGTTCCTAATTTATTAGTATTTAATCAATATTTTTCACACTCTTTTCTCAAAATCATTAAGGAAAAAGACTTATGATTGTATACTTTGCATTCATTGACATTAAAAATGTGACCTCCTTATTCATAGAATTTTTTAACGGAGACCTCCATAACCACTCAAATGACATTAATTGAAAAAATGTATTCCCTTTGATACATATTTAATATCAAAGATCCATTTTGAAGTTGCTGTTTTTTTATTTGTACCTGATATTGACATACATCTAAACATTTTCAATCCAAATATCTATTAATAGTGTAACATAAGTTGAAAGAAAAAATTAATCAAAAAACATTTTGTAGTCCACTAGTTCCCAAAATGGTCTACATTGAATCCTATGGGTCGATTAAAGCTGGTAGGGGTCTTTTTTAGGCATCTATTAATTTGGGGTTTAACAATATGTAGAGGGGGGTATACAGATTTAGGCAACTCACAAATTACACAAAGCACAACTTTTATTTGTACAAATCCATGTACAAAGTCATGAACAAAAGGAACTAACTAATCCCATTTTAGTCAAGTAAAATTTTTAAAGCTGCTTTATTCATATCTAAAAGTAATGTTGGTTAAAAACTTGGTAGGGAGTTTTCGAGAGAGAATACTTTTTCACTCATATTAACAAGAAAAGAAGTACCATCAAATTAATAATAGGGAACAAAATATTGTATGCACTCAGTCAAGATAAAGAATTTGTTACTTTATGGATCTATGATTAACAATCTTAATAATTATTTATAAATTTATAAAAGGAGCAAGATGTACTGTTGTAATTAGTGCTGTTTGACTTGTTCTACACTGTATCGCTATGTGGCAGGGAGCTCTCCATCCTTCTGCCACAAATAATCCCCCTTGGAGTAATTGGTATTAAACCTGATCACCTTGTAATAGGCCTCCGTTTTGACAGACGGTCTTTATTTCAAAAGTAGGGGAACATCATTTTCCCTTCACTGAAGATTACCCCTAAAGACCATTATGGAGAGCAAATATGTTGTTTGATTATCCTTTATTCTCTCTTTTACAGCATAGACAATAAATAAGGAGGGAACTCTCAACAATGGCTGCAATCTTCTTTAGATCGTTTTAAGCTTGATAGAGAGGCCATAACTTATCGTTTTTGTTCTTGTGAATTCGTTTTTTCTATCTTTATGAACGAAACTTGGCGTGAAGAAAGAAAAATCTCTATTTCTTTACTTTAGTCAAAATAAAAAAAGGGTTGCCAGATGTTGTAAATTAGCATCGAAGTAAATTTAGTCTATTTTTGGGGACGCTTTAGGTGATTTTTTTTTTTTTTTTTTTTTTTTTCACTTTTATAACTTTCTTAAAAAATTGTAATATATCTTACTTGATACTATCTATATGTCTTTTATTTGGTTTTTATATGTTTTCAATTTGACTAAAAATAAATTATGTTTATGAATAAAATTTAAGCAACAATGATAAATACTTTATATTTCATACTGTCAATCAAAATTCCAATGTTGCATGTCTACAGATCTTATCAATCCTTCGATCTCCATTCAGTATATAAAACATGTAAATCTACTATAAGAAGACATTGTCATTTTGTAATATCAACTACCCCTAATCGATAGGCAATATTGCATGTTATATACTGATTACTTTCTTACATAAGAATAAATTTGAGTCATAATGTTAATTTTTTTTTATCGTTATTCAAATCATACATACAGATATATATATATACATATCGAAAATATAAATATGAATTTGCTAGGAGGAATTACCTTTTGTTAGCATGAATAAGCATTTTAACTTTAAATTATACTTCTAGCCATTTTTTATTTGTCTACCGTGGAGAACATTGGGGAAAGTTTGAATAATTTTTATTTCTGTTTCAGATACGTCAAAAGGAAAAAAAATTTATAGGCTGACATATAGATCGTGCCACTAAACTTAAATCATATAATGTTTAGTTACTATTAACCTTGAAAAGATACATGTACAATTTTTTCAGTTGTTACGGTTTGTATGATAATATATTTGTGTGAAATTTTTTTTGTTATTGCTAAAATATTGGTATTTTTGTTTAAAAAAAAACAATTTTTGAGCTAAACTTGCACAATTTAAACGAGGCAAAATAGTGTTTAAAAGTATGCACATGAACGTCCGACAATGGCACAAAAATGTGAAAAAAGTCCACAAAATAATTTTGAATGATAGTAAGTAAAGTTGATCGGCATAGTTTGAACCCTAAAACATCAAACGAACGTATTGGGCAAAACTTTCATGAATCTTTTGCAAAGGTTATTTGTAACAACGTGTTCACAAT
Source organism: Lepeophtheirus salmonis (assembly GCF_016086655.4). Classification (NCBI taxonomy): domain Eukaryota; kingdom Metazoa; phylum Arthropoda; class Copepoda; order Siphonostomatoida; family Caligidae; genus Lepeophtheirus; species Lepeophtheirus salmonis. The sequence continues at coordinate 62,196,293 of NC_052135.2, forward strand.
AGATTTAAAACAATAACGTGTTCATGAACCCTAATAAGTAAATTTTTTTAGACGATATGCGACTATAGATTAAACGTGGCTCCATCACTACACTCCATAGTCAAATAAAACAGTCTGATGAGTGGATTGTACGGTATTAACCAAACTCAAATCGTAGAAAGACGCAAAAGTCGGCTAGCAAGGTTATGACATCAGTATTCTGGAATACACATGGTATAATATTATTCATTACCTCAAAAAGGGTCAGACTATGAATAACGATTATTACAAAGAATTATTGGAATGAAACCAGGAAAAAGCTGTGCATTGAAAAAAAAAAATAGTGTAATTTCATGAAGGCAATGCAATGTGTCACAAATTCATGGAAAGGAGGGGAAAATTGTGTAGATAAGGCTATGAATTACTTCCTTTTCACCGTTTTCTCCTAGTATGGCCCTCAATGACTTTTCAAAAGCATTATCTTTTGAAAAAAATTAAGAGGTATTTACCGAAACCTAGCCCTTTCTTCAGACTAAAGAGAAATTGTACTGGGTATAATCCTGGTATCAACTTCAAAGGTAACTAATAAGGTTTTTACAATGTTGACCTACAAACTTTTGTTATTCTCAGAATATATTGTAATTCGTACCTTATATTTAATCGGTATTTTTCCACAAAATGCTTTTGAATATTAACCATCAATTATTATATCTGTCCTTGAAGCCAGGGATGATTGCGACAGATAAAAATAATTAAATTTGGGCTATAAATTAATAAGTTATATTTTTTGCGGAATAAATAACTATGCTTTTGAAGTTGTTGAATTATTACCTTTTATTGTAGCAGATTCAGATGTAATAAGATTTATGTTGTAGATTAATTATAGTATTATACTTTCGAAAAATTTACTTCTATATCCCTTTTCAAGACCCTGCTCTTTTAATAACACTTTCAAATAATTACTTTAACTAACGGTATTTTTCCCATCAAGAAAAATTGTAAAAATAAAACACGAAATTGTCTTTGATCCATTGTTTTTGAAAGAACAAAAGTAGAGTCACATTTAGCACAATAACTCTTAAACTAAAAAACAGATTGTCATGAAATTTTGACAGCTGTATTTTTAATGAACAATGAAATCAATTATAAATATATAACTTCATTTATGTGCAAAGCCCGGGAATTTTCATCCCATGAGTTAGTGTACTTGTAATAATATTTTCATTGGTGTTTTTTCGAAATTTCACATACATTTTTAGTTTAGTTTTTTTTTAATTTGGATACATATAGAGATCCATAAAACCCAAAAATGACAAAACTAAGAAGCTGTAATGTGTAGTATATGGATGATATTAACTCAAAGCCATAATTTTACTTTAAAAAATGTAAAATTTCAACATTTTATTGGAGCTAGGTAGTTCAATGGACAACACCATCGGCAGAAATTATTCTCTTCAATTCAATGTGGGTATTTTCAATAATAAGTCGTTCCTATAAAAGGAAAAATAATTTATGTATATAAACTTCAAAGACAATTACTAGGGCAGATGAAGTCAAGTAATACTATAATGTTTAATTATTTTCAATCAGTGCAACTCCATCTAACCAATTAAAGGAACATCAAAAACCAAAAAAAAAAAAAAACTATGAGCATAAAAATGTTTCAAACTTTGTAAATTGCATTTTTTTATCAAAAGGAATGCTTTTAAATCTCAAGATCTTAACTTTCTTTGAAAAAAAAAAATTAATCCAATAGTTTGAATTATATTTATGTTTGCGGGATAAATATATAATTTATGTATATATGTATTTACATTTATTTTTTATAAGTAGATTTCAGTAATTTCACATGCTAATTTTTGAAATCAACTTTATACATGTAGTGAAGTATAGTTAAAAATAAAAATAATCAAATTTTGTGATATTTGAAAATTATAATTTAATTAAATATATTATATATAACTCAATGAAGAATTTCATTTACACTTTTATTCATATTGTAGAATATGTTAGGGTCAAGAAATGTAGCAAAAATTATATTTATATAATGATTCTAATTCGTTAGTCAAAGAATGAGAATGAATGATTAAAATTAAAACGTTTTAATAAATTTAAACAGTGGTTTCAAATCGTGATAGACAATCTCTTGCTCTAGTACAGAAAGAAACTTTACAAATAGACTTAGCATCCGATATTGTGTATTCAGTTTTGTGATGATGATGGTAATAGAATATATGTTGTTGGATATTACACTCTATAAATGTTTAAGAATCACTGCATTAACATACTCCCACAGAATTGGCTTATTTTTGAACAGGAAGTACATAGTTCTCCTATTTCAAAATTTATGAGTATTTTCTTAGTACACCTTCAAAAATATGGGCAGTTAAATTTAGCTAAAATAGATCAATATATTTTCCTATTTTAAAAAAATGATTTTTTTTCATTTAAGAATATAAATGCACAATCATTATTGATGTATTAAATATGTCCTACTTTATGCAAAAATACCATATGAGGATTTTCTGGGAGGAAAGCAGCATAGTTGTCATGACATTTTATTAGATCAACTGACAGCAGTTGTGAAAAGAAGGGGGGGAGGGGAAACCAATCCAGCTCTCTATACAGCAAGGACCTATAGGTAGAAATTATTTTGATCCATATTGATAAAATATAAATATTGCTTACACTGAGCAAAGTGTGGGAAATATTTTAAAATTAAAAGTTATTTGACCAAAAAAAAATCTACCAAAATGTTCCTAATATACCTATTTATTACTTCTACAATTTGAATGATTTGGTCCGCTACGGTCCCCTATTTGGATAACTTCTTTTTCACATCTTCACTCTATGTTGTTTATCTTCAATTGGACTCCGAGTCCAACACAGGATTTACACTTATAACTCCAAAGCAAACTCCCATTGTTACACTCCGTCTTTCATGAACACACGCATTTGGCATTACATTATACTTTGATCTTATGTCTTAAGAATTAAATAATAAATATAGCAGCTTTGGAATATAAAAGAACTTATATAGATTGACAGCTTGAAAAAACCATTCCCGCTCTCTAGGACATATTTTATACACCTCTGATATTTGTATTCTAATTTTAGCCTTCTTTTTCAGAGCCATACTCATGGATTTGTTATTGGGAGCTAAAAAGATTTTTTGTCAAATAATTTTAAAAAAAAAAGTATTTTTAAAAACATTATGTCAATATTGTAACAATTTTTAGTAACGACCCTGCTCGGAAGATTAATTTTGCCCCTATTAGGTAATATAAAATTGACAAAAAATATTTTGATTTTTATAGTATTCTTTATATACATACATGACTAATAAAATTAAGTTTATGATACTCATTTAATTCTATTTATTAAAATGGTTTAGAACCAACAAATATGTCTATTTAATAACGATAATAAAAAAAAAAAAAAAGGAACGACTGTCTAACAAAAAAATAATATTAATATCAATATGGAGGACTACAGGTGTGCGGTTATATTCTTCTTCTTCTTTTTTTTTTTCGTTTATTAAGTCAATACTGTACAAAGTAAACGCGTATAGGTGAAGTCTGTGTACGAGTATAGTGCAAAAAAAAAATACATAACTGAATTTTTTTATTTTCAGAGAGAAAAATGGTGTTATTATTATTGAATGAAACACCTGTGAAAGAGATGTACATATGTATATTTGTTTCTATGTATATGTACCTATTTTTTAAATCCTTAACGAGTTTACTTACTTAGTCATAAATTTGTATTTAAGCCTAAAATATTCTTTGATGAAAAAAAAACTGGATTAGTAGTACGCATTACCATTTTTTTTCTTATGAAAAGGCAATGTTAATTGTTTGACTATCGTACATTTTTAATCGTTGGTAGATTAATATGTTTGGTTCTTGAGGGTGGTCAGCTGTATAAGCAGCTTGTATAAATTACAATTTCTAAATTTCTTTTACTTACAACATCAGTCATTTCAATTAGCAACTATTAACTTATACTTTTATTTAATTGCGATTTACAACTACCATTTATTTGATATGTATTTACGAGTACAATAACAATGGCCTTTTGTAATGTGCCACATAGTCTTATTAATTAGTAATTTTCAATTTCACTTAATGGGAAACTTAATTATTGCAGAGTCCTCATTACAAATTAATTGTAAATCCCTTATTTCAAATTAATTATTAATTTTATTTTTGGTTGCAACATATACTCATCAATTAGTATTTACAATTAAAAAGTTTAAAAAATTCATTATTAGTTTATTGAGCATCTGATAAATAATTAAATTATCTTGATTAAAAGTACTTTAAGCTCTTCATTTATAACTATTCACCTCATTTTTTGGATGAACTTGTTCAATTTGCTAAGATAAGTTTTAATTTGAACACAACATAAATATATAATACATTACACATATTGAATAAACAATTTGTAAGTATGTGAAGTTGTTGAAGAAAGTTTTTTGGGCAGTAAATATATACAAAATTATCATAAATTTTAGTTTTGTGATTCAGTCCAAAATCTTGGACCAATCCCAACACGTTATATTGATTTTTTTCAACCGATACCGTCAGACATCGATCGGAAACGGCCTCATAAAAAATCAATTAAATTTGGTTTCACTTATAATTCTGGCCTCTACCGATATTTTAATGAACTGTTGATGACATTAATTATTATTTCTTAATAAGGAAACATCCCTTTAATGACTTCAGAGGACATTTTACATTGACAATTCATTTTGATATGAAATCCAAAAGATTTTAAGCCCACTGTTCAAATAACAGTCAATGGTATTGTTCCAAATTAGATTTTAGTTCACATTCACAGACCGATGACTTGTAGAAATTATACAATAAAGTTTTTAATTTGAACAAACTATAGTATTTTGTTTAATATGACGTTTAAAATGCGGGGGTTTGATAAATGGTTATATACTACAATATGCATTTATTATATTTTATTTTGATCTATAAATAATGGACACTTAAATCCTTTCATGTGCCACAGATTGATGCCCAATTAATAATCGTATCAATATTATACCATCAACATAATAGTGAGCACCTAATGTAAATGCAATCGTTACATTATATTGATTACAAATTATGTAATTTTTTCACTTAAAATATGTCATATATTTTTTTTGTTGCTAGTTGTACAAGTCACAACTTTCAGACAACTGTTATGAACATTAGGATGAGTAAAAAATTCTCAAATTTGGACGGCTGAACCTTTTTTTGTTACTGTAGATAAACCTAATAAAATAAAAAGATTGAGCACAAAGTAAATAAAATTTTGGAAAAAGTGACATAGTACTTTAAATTTTTTATTTTTGTATTTCAATTGACCCTAATAATTGTTTTATTAAAATGTACGAATATGTTAGATTAAGGTACAATGTGTAGTAATTTTTCTGAGACCATTTATTACCCCAAAATGGAAGATAATTTCAAAAAATTCCAGTAGTTACTTAATCAGTTTTTTTAATGTATATTTTAAATTATAAGTCCGTATTTTTACTTCATGTAAGAACAATTTTTTTATGTTTATAATTTTTATTACGTCCATATCTATACAAAAGTGTCAAATCTCAAATAATTAACATTAGCCTTACCCTAATATACAAACCGTGTACAAAGCTGAAATCTGAACACTAATTTATTAGCAAATTTAGATATTCTGATGATTTTTCTGAGACAGGTATAAATAAAGTTGGCACGTTAAATATTTCATAGCACTGAGAAAAATGTTTATTAGTTTATCTTTGTTAAAATTATCAAGAAAATGGCGTCTAAACGTGACACTCGCGTAAAGATATGCGCACTTTTTGAAGCAGGAAATAAAATCTGAGGACTCACTTCCTCCCCTGGGCGTGGGCTAACTTCCCGGATGATAATGTGGTCTTGCAGCAAGACGGTGCTCCTTCCTGCACAGACATTGCTGCTCAAAGATAGTGGAGTAATAACATAACTTTGGTCAAAAGAAATATTGATACCATATTCATCTTACACTAACCCTCTGGACGTATACCTTTAGAAACAAAAACATTATGGATATGAAGGCCACAGTAAACAAATACTGGGGCGATATGTCCAAAGAATAAGTAAGAAAGACGTACTTAGCCTTCAATAGGCGTATTGAGGCTATTTCTTGTACGTCAGAGGGGAAAATTAGAGGAGACAATATAGCGTTACAGCTTCTCTCCAAATATTTTTTGTATATGTCTAGCTGCTACGGAAATATATCTCGTTAAAGTTATAAGTATTGATTGTTCAGATTTCAACGTTGCACCTGGTTGGTGCACTCAAGAATAACATTTAGGTATGCTTTGATATATTACTATTTATGAATAAATTATATCAAACTTCCCTGTTTGAAATAATACCTATAAGTAAATGTTATTAAAATTCATTTTTCGTTGTATTCATTTCATACTTTGTCAATTGATGTCAGCATATAAAAATGGAAACAATTGTCCACGTTGATTTTTTCATTATTCCTCAATAGCTGTCTATACATCTATGGCTCTAGTCGAGCCCTCTCTTTTAAAAGGCATTTGACAAACATTATATTATTTATTGACCTATACAAGCTCTCATTTATCCTACTCCCCTCCCTACTTCTCTGTCTTTCTCTCTCCCTCTCTTTCTCTTGTTCCGGGCTCTTTTTAACGTACATAGGTACATATTTTAGAAAGACATACATTTATAAGTGTACAAGGAGAGAAAGAGAGAGAGTGGAAAACAAAATAAAAAGAACTTGATATACATCAACAAGTTCCCCCTCTTCCCCAAGTCCTCTTTACAACCCAATTGGCCGGAATTCAAACACAGGTGTCATCAAATAAAAATAAATAACATAGATCATACAACGACGTGTAAAAGATAGAAAAAAAATATACTTTGATCCCCTGTAACATAATTACATCATTTTCTAGCATACATACTAGATACGACTATACCTACGTACATATACCTATATATTCAACTATTATATTACGTTAAAAAGCCTTCGAGGCTAGAAGCACATATTTACAGATCTTGTGTAAGTGTGGAGAGGTCGTTTTTTTTTGTTTGTTTGCTTGTGCGAGTGATTGAGTGAGGAGTGAGTGTCGATCTATAAACAGTTAAACATTAAAGTGACAATGTTTTTCTTTGCAGCCAATAGGATGTCCTCGCCATCTTCTTCCTCTCCCCAAATGGCCATTGAGACGTCCTGTTCGCCTCCACCATCTACACAAGGTAAGACGATTATAAAAAGATCTAAATAATTATTTAAAAAAAGTTGGGGAAAGCATTCAAGCTTTTTAATTGTAGAAGCCTACTTTCAGATATGGAGCTACACAGTGAGAGTTTAAAAAAAAGAGTAGGCCATATGTTGTAAATATAAAGATAGATATGTTCAAATGTACATAAACACTGTTACATGATCGGCTCTAATTTAACGACATTATGTACAATCTCTCCATTTTTCTCCAATGGATGTAACACTTTTATTCATATCCATACAAAAAAATTAGCATACACACGGATCAAGTCGCTTTTTGTAGTTCTTTAGTTTTGTTTCGAATGAAGTAACCATCATTTTTCATATACTTCCTATGACCTAGGTTCCTGCTCATTCTTTCAGAAAGCAATTTATTTTTATTCATGTATAAAAATGTAAAGAACTTTCCATCAATTTATCTTCACTTATAAATGTATGGCTTTTAGCTTTCTTGAAATAACCGACCTGATATTCCTAATTAATTCTTTATAGAATTGTGGGACAATATTGGAGTCGCAAGGGAGAATAATGGACCAAATGCATCAGTATCCCCAGAAGATATATCGAACTCACTCCATCATAGCAGTTTATCGAATGACTCGATCGAACTCACGTTTATTCCATCTGGACGGGGTCAGCTCAAGGAGATTCCAGGGATTGGTCCAGTAATTGAAACGAGTGAAGAGAATGGCAATGTTATTTGCTATCCTGTCACAATTTCAGGAGAACGAGAGGAAGAAAAACGACTCCCAAGCTTTTCTCGTCTCGTCATGAACGTAGACAATGAAAACTCCTCAAAAACCAATAATAAAAATAACACCGGTAATACCCACCGTAATGACACAGACAACTCTAGCAATAGCTCACATGGCAATGAAAAGGGTTCTTCGCAATCAAGGACAAATAATAGTTGTACAACACGTTTAGAGCCGACACTTCATAAAATTAAAATGGAGAATATGGACCCTTGTGACTCACATTCAAACAACAACATAGCCACCAAAGATAATATAAATTCCAACGCTCTAAAAACATATGCAGATCTGAATATTGCTGAAACAACCAATACAGAGCCCCTAAATGTCACGTGGACTTACTATGCCCCAGATCTAGGAGTTGGGGCTTCTTCCAACGGAGATATTATCAATGGACCTATAAGCCCTATGGGTACAGCTCAAAACGATGTCAATTCATTTCGATCGATGGTCCTCCCACCCCCACCAGTCAATCCTCCAATCCAGGAGGGGTCTTCCATTCTGATACAGCGTGTGTCTCACAAATACAGGAGGTTTAAAGGTAAGGTGCTACTTTTGATTTATTTCTAAAAATATTTTTTTGTAATAATATACAAATCTTGATACTCCTCCTTACTAATTAATATACCTACTTTTTTTATGAACAGACTAAACATATACTTAATTAAATCTCCTAGCTATTTTAATTATAATTTATATCATTAGTGTTGGCTGTATTCCAATAAGGAAATTGCTCGGTTCATTTTGATTGTCAGTAATTAGCCCAGAAAAGTTGGAGTTATTTATTTTTTAGTCTTCTTTTAGTATATGTATAAAGTGAGTAAGTGTAGCGAAAAATAGTATTAGACGTACTCGACCTCAAACAAATGAGAATTATCTATTACAAAGGCCTTTTTTAAATATGTTGCAATTTTTTTTTTACAAAGAAATAGAAAACAATAATTGATCTGTTTTTCCAGAGTGCTGAAAATATGCTTTAGCTCATTCCTAGCAAACTATATTTGAAGAAATATTGATCACGTAGTCTTCGTCTTACCATTTGGTTTAAAGCATTGTTTCTGTTAAGCAAACTTTATTGATACTCTTATAAATTCATAAATACGTAGAGTCAGCTACTTCAAATACAAATCAACATTTTTTTTCCAAAAAGTAAATAATGAAAATCACTGTTTGTTTTTTTTTAATTTGGAATGCCTTTGTAATAACGTCCATTATGATTTCCTATTTAAAATCATATAAAAACATTCATGTCATGACGTCTTACGAAGTTTTCATTCTATATGAGATCGATAAAAATTTTACTTTAATGTTTGAGATAGATTACATAACAGTAAACATATATGGAACAATGTTTTTTAAATCAAATAGATCCTCGACAGAAATATAGTACTAAATTCAGCGGCGTCTGCAGAACTATATTTTTTTTATGGAATTTTTTTGGAACAATATCAAAAAATTAACATTCTTAGAAAAAAAATTTAGAAATGCATAACTATTCACAAGAAAAATTCAAAATTCAATTTATGGAAAAAAATTTCAAATATTAATTTTTTTCAAAAAAAAAATTAAAATATTAAATAATCCACAGTTGCATACAAAAACTTAATTTCTTTGGAAAAAAATTGAAAAATTAAGTTTTTTTGGAAAAAAGTACCAAAAATTTATTTTTGAATATTAAATTATTCCGAAAAAATTCCAAAAATCCACAGTTTATGACAAAAAAATTGTAATATTTAATTTTTTGGAAAAAATTCATAGCTATGAATAGAAATTTTTATTTTTTTGGCAAGAAAAATCAAAAATTCAGAGCTGTTCACAAAAAATAAAATTTTTTGAAAAATTTTTTTATTCTATTTTCACATAAAAAAATTTCATCTAGACCAAAAAATTATAGTAAAAAGCAAAAATTTCTTAATTTTCTACAAACTCCCAGCCCACTCCCTGCAGACACCCTTAAAATTAATAAGTATAGAATTAGAATTTAAATCATAGTCTTTAAACAAAGTAGCAGAAACAAGCACCACTTGATCAACTATTGTGCAAGGTATTGACGTTGTGATACTTTTTATGTCCGCTAGGGGCGTCTAGTATACTTAAATATTACTACATAATATGGCCTTACTTTGATTATATCACACAACCTTTCTTCCGAAAATTAATTACATATTATTAAAATCTATATGGTATTTTGTTCGATATTGTCTTATAATATTGATTAGTAATGTTTTAGTAAACGAGTAGCTATGATTAGTTATTATATAATTTCAATAAAGAAATACCCAAAATTTCTTCATAGAAATAATAAAATAGCCACTATTTAGGTATGTTACACACTCTGAAAAAAAGTCAAATATGACTTTGAAAAGTATCTCTTACATTGTAAATGGAGTGTTCTTCACATAAATACTGCAATTATTAAAATCAATTGGCTATTCACTGAAAAAAAACCCAGATATTTGTTGTCGAAAATTAAATCTGTATTCTCCTTGAATAATACAAATACTAACAAATGTTTTTCTTAAGACTGGTGTAATAAATATGACACACGGAGTTTGTTAATTATTATCTCACTCAAATTATGTCCTTTTACATTTAGGACTGTCTCTGTTTGAATCACGAAATCTACGCTTTCTTAGATCTGATTATACGAGGTTCAGTCACCGGAAAGGAATTAACATAACACAAACATGACATTCCTCTTATAATTTATTAGACCCTACAAATTTGTTCATCTCATAAAAACTGATTCTGTCTATCAATTTTATATTTTTTCCACAAATAAATAGAAAAATGTTCCAGCTCTCTTAGGTTTAAAATTTTTTTTTATTAATTTGCCCAAAAATGTCGGAGCCAATTTGAAGATAAAGAAATAGTCTTATTATTTATTAGCGACAATAAACTTTTTCATCTCATAAAAACTGATCCTATCATTCAATTTTCATATTTTTTCACTAATGAATAGAAAAATATTCCATCTTCCTTAGATGTTTTTAAATTTTTTTCTCTGTCAACTGGAAATGGAGATTTTTTGCCCAAATGGAAATCCGCAGTTCATTACATCCTCTATTCAATACCGGCTACAAACTACTTCATCTCATAAAAATTGATTCTGTCAATCAAGTCTTATATATTTTTTCATTAATGAATAGAAATATGTTCAAGCTTTCTTTGGTTAAAAAAAAATATCTATTAATTAGAAGGGTCATTTGTAGCTCGAAGCATTGAAGTCAAGTCGGAGTTAATTTTAAGTTATAAAATGAAACTGTATATTTCCACATCATCTTAAATTTTTGTATATATAGTTGAATTTTTGTAATATAGTTAAAAACCTTTAGAACATTATTTGGGAAAATATTTTCTAATGTCTTTATGAAAAAGTTATCAAATTTATGATTTAAAAGATGTACCTATTTATGGGGTTGTATGCGTCACAAAACTTATTATCGATCAGCTGTTGGAGCAACTTAATACGTGGGAGAGAAAAAACATTAGAACACTATTCCCTCTTTTGTAACCTCCCTACAAAATATATATTATATAAACGATGAGGGATCAACAGAACTTGTATTCCTGTTCTTCTGAAAACAGAGCTTAAGTATAGAATGACTTATTACTTTGAGTATTTACAAAAATAATAAAATATGAAATAGCCATGATGTATCAAGGGGAAGAGGGAATCGACAGCTGATATCAAAATAAATAGGATATTTTTCTGTTAGCGAGTTAACGCCGTGATAAATAATTATGAATTCATCCCTTGGACAGAATAAACAAAGTAAATTCCTCAAAAAGGAAGTAAAAGTTGGATAAATCATCAATAATTTCTTGAAAAGCGACATCTTGCGTGGAAGATTCTACGGGATATACTTCTTAAAGATGCGTCTCGCTACTTTGTTTTAAAATTTTATTTTAAATAAAAGTTTAATCAACAAAATGGTTAATTAATACAACAGTTCTACATTACTAGTTCTGAATCCATTAAGTGTACCATATGAACAAGATAAGATAGAAAAACTAAAAAGATAAATTAGGAAAAGTGAGTAATAAAAATAATTGATCACTGTTCATATATGTATTTATTTAAAATCACTTAACTTAAGCTATTCACACTGTATGTACTTATGTGTCTAGGTTAATGGTAAGTCCTCCCACATTCAGACAACTGAAGAGACCCATTTTATTACTTGCATGGATGGAAAAAAACTCAATAAAAAAAAAAAATTCTCATCGTAGGATGCCTAGTAAATTTGGATTGCGGTTACATAATTTTTATTATATATTTATATATAACAATAAACCAACTCCCTGGTGGTCAGTAAATATTTATTTTACTTTTAAAAATCTAATTACAAATCTGTTTGGTTAATTGAATTTATGACTTGATTTAACATCTGTTGACAAATTATAATTATATTGAAAGCCTTTTCAGTTTATGGCAACTTATTCTTATGCATTAATTAGTTGAAACATGTAATTATGTAAAGTGCTAACGTGATAGTATGTAAATTGTACAATACATTGAAATGTCTTTTTTTAAATTATGAGTCAAAAACCTTAAAAAGAAGGTATGAACGTGACGTCACAGACTCCATCTTTTAGGAAATAAATTTCCTTTCAGTGGCAAAAAGACTCAATATGACAACGTATAAATTTTGCATTTAAACATAGAAATAATTAAAATGGTCGACTAAAGAGAATGGTCCATAACTAGCAAAAATTTCTACCGTCTGATTATGAAATTTTAATTTGTATTTAATAACTTAATTAAGTAATTTAATAAATGAAATTGAAGGAATATTTAATAAATAAAAATTAAATATTTTGCTCTGTTTAACTCTGAGGACAGAAAGAGATATTTAAATCGCCCCAATATCTACGCCACTTAATGTGCAACCCTACATATATTCAGTTACAACCTTCATTTTAGTTACTATCTATTTATGAATACTTTCATTCCATTTTGACGTTTTAATATTTCTTATTTATCGAATAAATATTTTATTTGTGATGTATCTTTGGACATTGGAATGATCCATATACAAAAATAAACGGATAAACTTTTTTGTTTATCAGCTAAAAAGGGACTTTACGGATTTCTATTGGAAATAATTAATCTAGTCCTGAGAGTAAATGGTAAATATAATAAAATTTTAATTTTCATATTTTTGTTTAAACAAATATATTTCTACTTTATCAATTGCTACATAAAATAATACAATAATTTTTAAAGATCTAAACTAGATGCAAATAATATGATAAATCTCTAAAGTACAAAAATGTATAAGGGCAATTTTCCTAACTGGTAATTTTCCTCCGTGGCAATTTTCTCCTAGGCAATTGGCTTCAGTGAAGTTTTCCTTGCACCCAATAATAAATATAGTTATTGATATTATTTGAGAATATCGATACAGATTCAAACCGGTACAAGGAATAATTGAAAATAAGTGAAGACATGGACATTTTGATGTGACGTAATTATTTATGACCCAGCTAACTCTGATGTAAGTTAAATTTCTCCACTGGGCCGAAATACAGTTTAACCTCTACTGCTGCCGTGTTTCTAGGCCCCAAGGAACACTTCTAATATTCAAAAATATATCCCCGCCCTCGGGTTGTGTATAGGAGCTACTGATCCCTGAGGCTGGTTAAATTTCTCTGTCACCCCTTTCCTTAGCACCAAGGAATCTTCCTAGTATTCCAAAATACACCCAGTACCTTGGTTAAACTGCACCACCACCCTCTTCCTAATCACTAAGAACCCTTTTAAATATGCTAGAATATACCCCCCCCCCTTCCCCAAAGGGTTATGGACTGTTGATCCCTGAAGTAGGTTAAGTTCTTCTACTGGCGCTTCTCTGAGCATCAATGGACCCATTTGTGCTAAAAATGTCATTTAAAGGCCTCCATGGATCCAAGGATCCAAAAAATTATGACCACAACATTTTCTGGAGCCATAAAAACCTACACGAAAAACTCCCATAAAATCCATCCATTCGTTCAGCAGTGATTGAAGGACATACGTTTATATGTATATACCATAGATATAATTTAGCATTATTATAGTTGTTTTTGATATTTTTAAAATCTAATACATCGAGTATTATTAGGTTTTTAATTATTATCTATACAAAGTCTACTCTTAATAAATGAAACAGAATTGATCATAATAATGGATACGTTTTTCATCCACGACGCTTTTTCATTAGCTAAGTACAAAATTATTCGGGATCTGTAAAATGCAAATCCGTATCGGACATAATAGTATATGGATTGGACTTAGAGTAATGAGAAATTGGACTCAATAAAAAAACTTTATAATTGTCATCTATAATGAGAAGGCATGTTCCAACTGGCATGGATATCCCTACGGGAAATATGAATTACATGGAAGACAAAGGATGAGTGGATGCAGATCCATGAATGATACATCCAAATGCTCCTTTGGAAAAGTCCATTTAATTCGTCATAAAGTAAATGTCTTGACACACAGTTCCAACTCTTCCCCTGTCCTCCCCTTCCCATTGAAGTAATCCCAATAATTTGAATCAATACTTCCTCACCTAATAATTATATCCGATATATAAATAGACAATAAAAAAATTGTTACGCTAAGAAATTGTTGGACCAGCGTATTGAATGGTACTTCAATATCTTTCAATATTTGTGCAGAATTGTGGGAGTATGAAGTATTGATATATCATGAAATTCTTCAAAATATTAATCAATACCCCAATATTGTATCATGATACAATAAACGTACTATTACAGCTTCATTGTTTACAAGTTGAAATTTGGTGGTGGCTGTAGATTATATAATTAAATTATACAGGTTGCTACCAACCAAAAAAAAGAGGAATTTACAATATAGGTATGTTTTGAAGATAATGCAAAAAATGAATAATCTTTGTATGGTTGATACATGAATAGCGAAATTGAAAATCGTAGTTGAAATCAAATACATATAATATCTAAGAACTCAATTGGAGGTCAAATGTTGATATTGGTGGACCGCAGGTCCTTTTTTAAATTGTCAGGGTCTTTATCAAGGTCAATTGTGTTAGCATACTAAGTTTTCCATAAAAAAAGTCAATGTTTATGTGGTTATATGCTGTTTAAAAAGTGTCTTGAGTGAAAGCTCCGGATTTTTTCAACGAAATTTAGTAGATTGATCCAGAAGTTCAATTTAAGTATCTGCATTGAGCTGCTCCTTTGTTTCCACAAAAATGGGAGGGCAGACTCAACAACCCCCAAGGTCATTGTTCCAGCTGGATTTTTTTTTTTTTGTTAAGACATATCTCACTGAAACTGAATCATTCTCTGGATGTTCAGTTGTGACATAGTTTCTGTTTTGCTTTTTCATAGTGGCATCAACAGTGAAAAATTTTAATCACAAAAAAGCAAGACTTTGAAAAAATTTTGATGATCTTGAAAAATTTATAATCGTCTTTGCTCCTTCCAAACGTCTCAGCTTGCTTGCAGAAGATGTCTTGTTGTCCTTTTCCGTGATGTTGCACCAATGGCATTCAAGATTTAAAATATAAAATGTTTACCACTAGAAAAGATCAACACTGTATAAATTGACTTCTTCTATGTTGTTTTAGTAATTTATTGATGAAAAGTTACTTCATTCATAGGCCGTGGATATTTATTTATCCAACAAAAAATGATATATCTTTTTTATTTATAGTCATTGATGTTACTCTTTCTAGAAGTTGATTTCTAAAGGTTAGATTAGCGGGGCATGTTCTGGCTTTGGGAGAAGTCGCATAATCTTCCTAATATTCATTATTAATATTATGACGTGTAAGGAAACTATATTGATCGACAGTTCATCTTATAAACGAATTACGTAAATTATTTCGAAAATTATAACCCTTAAAATTGCTAAAATTTGTCTTATAACTTATTAGAAAAATCTGTCAAATATAATTAAGGCTTATCTATATAAGTAGGAACAACACTCAAACAAGGCATAAAGAGTTATTCAAGAAGACTAGTAAAAAAATAAATATAAGGCCAATTTCTACACCTATTTTAATGAACTAAAAATTATTGAACTTGTTAGCTAACCAATACATTTATATGGCTTATACATATGAATATACATGTAAAAGTGTGTTGGCGACTGTTTCGTCGTAGCACGGTCAATTAGGAGTGGTAAATTTGTTGGCCTGAAGTCTTCCGAGAAATTCGAAAAACGAACAAAAAAGACGAATCATTATTTTCAATGACAATGCCAGCTCCCGCACATCAGCTCAAATCAGCCCCTTTTTGACCGGCCAAAAAAAGTGGAATTGATAGTTCATCCACAGTATAACCCTGGCTTGGCACCAATGACTTCTTTTTATTCCTGCACATCATGAAAAAAATGTGAGGGCAACGAAACAATTTTCTTCGCCAAAAAATGCTGTTGAAGCATTTAAAAACCATGTTTTGGAAGTATCTCAATCGGAGTGCAATAAGAGCTTCGACAATGGGTTTGAGTGCTTGAAAAAGTGTATAAATCATGCTGGAGAGTACTTTCAAAAACAATAGTGCCATTTTTGATGATAAATATTATTATTTTCATTATTAGGCCAGAAATATATAGAGCAGCTTACGTATCTTTAACAAATATTAATCCATAATTTTTTATTTAGATGGCTTTAAGAATGTGCATCTTGCGTTGTACTAGTGCGAGCAGCTGACGCAGCGGTAGAAGGATAAGATTTCGTTCTAAAAACTTTTTAGAGAGTTTTGTGATTTTTTTACTCAGAATTGTTTGAGAACTCGTCAGAAATGGGCTTCTGCAAAAAAGAAAATATGCCATGTTTTACCGGTTTTGGATAGAAGCGAACATGCAAGACTCACGGTCAAAAATGGGAGTAGTTTTTATAGTCTTGATACTGTAGCAGCCGATTATTTTGGTATTGTTGATTTCGTTCCAGTAATTTTGGTCATTTTTGAATTAAAGATTGGAAAGCCAATTGTCAAAAATATGGATAAAATAATGAAAATCGTTGAGTACAACGAGTAAGCAATATTTTTATTGGTTAGGAGATAAATATTGATTAATTTTTTTAAATAATTCAAAATAATGGATTTATTTTTACCACACCTGAACTTGCCGATTATCTCCTCATTTTGGAATATCGACAAAGTAATAAAAATTATTAGATTTTTGAGTTTTTTTCGCTCTTCCATTAAATGAATGATAGAAGGGTCAAATCAAATTCGATTTTAGCACAAACTTTTCCGATACAAAAGAATCTTTTGAGTACTCTGGAAAAAAAATCCAGCCACCCTCTCAACCCCTATTCCCAAACTTACTTTTTCACCCATGAATGCTTATTTTTTAAAATCCTTTTTCAATGTAATAAGAAAACACTCGAAAATGTCATTGTTGAATTTCATAATCTTCAATAATGTTCATTTTCACAAAATGACACATAGGAATAGAATTCTAATTTTTCATTTTGAAGAAAAAAAATTGTAGCCCAACGAAATACCTCGGATGGTCGAACGATCCAGAACAATCAAATAATCAGAGCACTCTGGAAAAAAAATCAAGCCAACCCCCCTTTACTTACCTATCGAATCAAAATGAATATACGGTCTTGGCGGTTCCTTTTGAATCCGAAAAATTGGGCTAAAATTTAATTTGTTCTTTTCCATGAATTAACACTCCCCCCTTATGATAGTTAAGAAGAATTGACTTACG
The DNA here is from genome assembly GCF_016086655.4 of Lepeophtheirus salmonis. Taxonomy (NCBI): domain Eukaryota; kingdom Metazoa; phylum Arthropoda; class Copepoda; order Siphonostomatoida; family Caligidae; genus Lepeophtheirus; species Lepeophtheirus salmonis. The sequence continues at coordinate 62,214,011 of NC_052135.2, forward strand.
AGCAACTGATTTTGGAATTTTTTTTGTATCTTATTTTGGTTAGAGATGCAATAAAGTTTATATCGTGTCAGAACAATAATAAGTGTAATACCAAAATCAACAAAATGAAAAAACAATAAAGATTAATTTTTGATGTTTAGAAGGTTATATTGTGAAATATTTATGAGTAAATTTGTTCTTCGAATAAAAAATATCCATTAAATTTATAATAAATGTGTTTTTTTATTTTGATGAATAGTGTTTACATTATCTAATATCAATTTGTTTGCGTTATATTATATTAGCTACATCAATTAATCAGCATTCTAATTATTTTTTTATTCAAAAATTACAGCAAGACAAGGAAGAACTGGAGCTAATAGATTTGAAGATGAAAGCAAAAGAGGTAAGTCGAGTAATTTTTACCTCATTTTAATCAACACAAATTTTCATGATCTTGAATGATTTTTATGAAATAAACGTGACCTGATAAATAGGACAAAAGAAATTGTAAAATAGCTTTTTTATAGGAATAATATGCAAATTATACGCTATCATGTGTCTATATCTGACACGATCTAAGCAAAAAAAATAAAATATACTTATTTTCGTCATGCAACAAAAATACTTTTATCCTTCATATTTAAATTGTTAAAATACAATTTTTTGTTCATATAATTTGTTGTTCATATATATTAGGTTGGGAGAAAAGTAATTTCGTATTTCTAGTCTTCTTTAAACTAAGTATATTTTCTTTGTTATTAATCACATCGGATCATACGATACGATGTTGTAAAGGTATGAGTGTGTACTACAAACACTTCCTGAACTGTATTGCGCTACGGTCATTTAAATCGTGAATATCCGTGCGTAGAGTATGGAAGTCTAAAAGGTAAAAATATGCTATACTTTACATTTTAGCTACCTGAAAGGGTAAAACGCGGCATAAGCGAACAAGAAAATTTGGAACGTATACAGGGCCAATAATCTTGCGGTTTGTGTTGCATAACAGTGGTAGTGAATTTTTTTTCTTTTCTTTTTTAAATTAAAAAAATTAATTTTTACAACAATGCGGCCCTCCATTGTGATTTTTTTCGACCGTTTGAAGCATGTATTAGAACAGAAGTGGTCAGTTTGGTGAATAAGATAGAACAAGATATCATCAAGAAAAAGCCAGGCGCTATACATTTTTGTTGATGCCAGAATCTCTGGGAGCACCTACGGGAAGTTAGTATGTATTTACCCTTCAGTCGGTACCTGGCACCAAGTTACTTCCACCTGTTCCTGGTTTTGGCCAACTCGCTTGGAGTTACAAATTTGGCCTGTGAAAATTGATTGTCCGAGTTTTTGCCAATAGGAACAAGGGCTTCTACGAGAAGGGCATTATGAAGTTAGATTCTTGTTGGCAAAAAGTTATCGAACAGAACGGAGCATACTGGGCTTAAATTGAATTATTGTAACCCTTTTTATAAAGCATTGAAATAAAACAAAAATACAAAATGTACAATCTACATACCGGCACTGGAAAAAGTATTGAGGCCATTTTCCAATTCCATTTTTTTGATAATTTTAGTGAGTTAAATAAAAACTCGTTTAATTAACTGAAATCATAGATTCTCAGTGATAGATCCACCAAGTTGAAGCCCAAAAAGTTAGGTAAGGTTTTTGATAAAAACCCAGCCATGTAGTTCGCCGAGTAAGCCAAGAAGACGAAGGTGGAACACTCTACTCTCGGCATGACCCTAAAAAAAGTTTTACAAGATCATTGAAATCTCCTTATTTCACAGTAACTGCAAAAACTCCATCAGGAGCAATGGTCAGGAACTTTTGAATAACTCAGACCAGAATGTCAAATACAAGCGGATAACCTAAGCTTTAAGTTAATTGATTGGAACATTTTAATGAATCTTACTGAACTTATCAAAAAATGTGATTATGAAATGTGTCTCAAGATTATTAAATGAGCCCCCCCTCCTGATGGACAAAATGTCCAAAGCCAAGATATGCAAGGGAAAAAACTTCCCGATATAAAAAAAAGCCTTAGGACAAAAATAGCTATCCTCACTGAGAACAAGGATTTCGTCTCGAGATTTTTGTCCTGATACCAATTTCATGTGACACCACCTTTTAAAATTTCAATTTAGTCATCTTAGATCAGGCATTAAAAATAAAATTTTATAACTATAAAAATATTTGTTCCTAAGAAAATTAGTTTTTCTTCCTTTTTAAAGCCATTAGATAAAATTTTATAAAGAGTTTTAAAGGAAATTTTTCAATTTGAATAATAATATGAACCATGTATATCGATATAATAGTTACACAGATCCTTCAGTTAAAAAAAAACCACATTTGTTCACCTATAACTAAATACAGTCCCTCAAGTGAAGTAGAACAATTTGATAAGGAAGTATAAATTTTAAAGCTTCTTTGTGTAATGAGTTTCAATACCAATTATAACATTGCTTACATATGTGGCAGTATTCGCTGGAGGGAACAATGAGTCATTTAATAAACTCATTTATTAGTAAATGTTTTTGTTTGGGTACTGAGCAAATGTAATCTCCACATATATAAATTTCCTTACATATTTTATACGCATATTGTATAAAGATAAAAGTGAGAATCTCTCTAGGTATGTACAATTACTTTAACCACAATGTCTTGCTACTTCCTACTCTGACCTTTGTTTGCTTAAATATTTAATTCCATAATATGTGTTCAAAACAATTTTGACAACATCAGTTACATTCTAAATTATAAATATATAAACATGTAACAATTATTCAGTGTAACATTAATGCAGAGTGGGGACTCAAAACTTTCAGTAGCATTTAATTACAATGTTTCATTACGTAACCAAACGAACAATAATCAACAATCTTTGTTTTTATCCCATGCCTCTAAATATAAAAATGTCGGAACAACAACATCAAAGAAAATGTGAGTGCAATCTCCTCTGCAACAGTGTCAGTCCCAAGTAGACTACAGAGCATGTTGGCATCTAACTCCGGACTCCCTAAAATATCATTAACGTTATACAGCCAAGAAGAAACAAAACTTATGGATCAACAAGACAGTGGACTTCTAGCCTGTCACCATATGACTCTCCTCCAGCACTGAACTCAACCCCTTGGCCTTTGCTATTTGAAGTGTCTTGGAGAATAATGTCCCGCACCTCTCATCCAAATTTAAATTTGGTTCAAGCTGCCATCTTGATATCTTGGTACGCCACCGGATCTGGGGGTTTGCTGTCAAAAGCTACCAATCTTTTCGTCGGAGTGTCGATGATTCTATTGCTTGTAAAGGAGACATTATTAAATAAAACATATAGCTAAATATAGTAGTTAAACATTTCACAAATTAGTTTTGAGTTGTATTATAGTGGTGCTGGAGTAGTGCCCCATTTAAAACATTACCGCAATAAATTGTTGATGTGTCAAGTACATGTAGTGTCATTAAATCAATGACGTAACCCTTCAAATTTCTTAACATATCCCTCTAACAAAGTTATCATTTATCAACAAAAACAAGAATAAAAATTGTATTTTACAGAGTTTGACAGGGAAATTTTCCGCGATCAAGAAGCAAAACAAAAACTTAAATCACTTTTTATTAGAAAAGTATAACGAAAAATATTATTGGGAAAACTTTTAGAAATCAATCTTGGCAAGAATTATTCAATATGGCCGTCTCTAGCCACACGAGGCCGTTACTTATCACAGTTTGCCACAATGTAATTGGCGGACATGTAGACTGCTTGCTTCATGATGCTGGCCTTAAGCTCCTGCATATCTCTGTATGATGTCTTCCCAACCTTGCACTCTAAGATGATCCACACACTGAAGTCGAAGGGATTGAGATCAGGACTGGAAGAAGGCCAGCAGGGCTTGTCCCAGAAGTCAGCAAAGTACTCATTGCAGAAGTTCTGTGTCTTCAAGGCCGTATGGCAGGGAACACCGTCTTGAATCCACACATTTTTATGCTCAGGATAATCTTATATTTTTAGTCGAAAAAAGTATTAAATGTACCAAAATATTGATATCAGTTTTGGTATCGGAATCGGGACGAAAATATTGGTATCGTGACAGGGCGAATAGGTAACTAGATACAAACTTCTTTAGGCAATTTTATTCAAAAATGTTTCCATGTCTGTTAAATATGGGCAAGTAACCTAATAAATACATTTGCTATAGAATGAAAGGTGTAAATAATATTTTGTTTACGCGTGTATGCTTCATTCACGGACATTCAATTGTAAAAATTGATATTTAAGAGTCAGTGATCTGTTAAAAGTTAGCATTGTCTACATATACACAATACAGATTTGATTTTATCTAGTTGTACAAATTTTATTATTTTCAATCGGGGATGACATTGCTACAAAACCACGTAGAAGGGCAACAAAATATCTTATCTCTGAACAGAACAAGCTGAGACATTTCGAAAGAGCAGAGAAGATTCTAAATTTTCTCAAGGCCAACAAAAATTCGGGACGAGTTTTAGTATTTTTCGACGGAGTCCAGTATCATTGCTCCACTAAGATCCAGGCCCTCCTGAAAGACAACTTTCAGAAAACTTTTGGGATCTTATCATTTAGCTACCCTCCTCTCCAGATGCAAATTTCTTTTACTACTCTATCGAGAGGCGTCTGGAGGAGAGGTTGTGAGTTAATCCTCACAGGAGTGTGCAGTCTTTAGAGGCTTCCATCAAGGAGGAGAGGGCCAAGGTCGAGTCTTAATACATAGTGAAGGTCTGCAAGGGATTTAGGCAATTATTATAGCTGAGGCTCACATATTTAATAAAAGTTGTGCCAAGTAGTTATTTGATGATTTTGTCAAATAAATGTTCTCAAAAAACCTCTAGTTTAAATTTTGCTTTTGAAAAACTGAGAAAAATAAAATGTGTAAGGTCAACCCTGTATAACAAATAAAAATACTTTTGTCCACATTTGGAATAATATCATTGACCTATTATATTTTCTTTATAAGTAAAGTTACTTTGACAAATATTCATGGGTACAATATTGTTTTTATTTATATATACTTAACATATTCTAGTTGGGCATTTCTGTACTTATTAGAATGGTTTTTAAATTATTATCTTTTCCAAAATGCTCAGGAATCATAGTCAAAGATGTATGTTTTGCTTTAAAAAAAGGAAGAAGAAGAAATATTTATTTTTAGCTATAGCTATCAATTTTTCAAGGTTGTGCATCGGCTTTAAATCTTGTAAATTATTACATGTAAAAAATTTATTTTTACATTAAAATAGTCAATATAACCTCTAAATAGAGCATTTTATAGCAAATAGCTATTTTTATGAATAACCAATCTTGCAAAGTTTTACTTGTTGTTTTATCTGTATTGTATTTTACAGCCTTTCCACCGAAAAGAAATTGAAAAAGCCCATATTTATTTGTTAGTTAGGGAATTAATTTTTACCAAATATGCCCTCATTATGATATAATTGTTGGAGATTGTTATCAACATAGCACGAGCTATTAGTCAAATTCAACTTATTAACGTTTCAAACAATAATTAGAGTAAAAAAAGGCGAAATATTGTTCGCAGACTGAAAAAAGATTTTCTAATTTTTTTTTATATTAATGTTTGTGAGGTAATATCTTGTTTAACATAACTTCCCCCTAAAAAAATTATTTTGTTTTTTTAAATTAAAAAGGATAAGTATATTTTATTCTTTCCATTTTGAAAATTGCTTTTAATAAAAAAACAATTTAAGAACCACTATAATGTTTATAATTACAGATAGTTGTAAAAGTAATGTTCCCTCTCGAGACCTTGTTTTCCAGGGATTTCCAGTAAAAATATTATTATCATTACTTATACCTTTATATAATTTTCACTTAATTATGTATCATTCGTAAATATTTTTCCATATCTCCAGAAAATAGAATGTATTTTGAATATAATATGTACTTTTGAAGCAGTATAAAATGTCTTATATTTTTATAAAAAGATTACAGAAATGTGAGAAGGTTCATTTTTGAACAACAGATTCAGGCTTCGTATTTCAAAATGATACAGCACCAAATTGTTGCAAAAATTAGCACGTTGATCACTTACTATTTAAGTATTTTTATTGTGGGTTAGTTCAGGTTACAGAATCACAAAAAATAGGACCCTATTAGACTATTAGGTTGCAGGTCGGGCTATGTATTTCACAATTATACAACGTATAGTTATAGCAAAAATTAACTCATTCATCACAGACTACTTAAGTGTGTGTTTTTGTTTTGTTTTGTGTTTTGTTGCAGATCGGATTGGAATACAAATTCCAAAAAATTGGACTTGGAGGCTCTAGACGAACAAAATGCACCTATAAGAAATAAGACGTCGTAAATTTGTATAAAAATAGTCATATTGAAGTAAGCAAGTTTAACTTTTAGTTCGGGGGGTCGGGTCGTATATTTAACAAGTATACAGCCTCAAGCTATTACGAAAATTAGCTTGTTTATCACTTAACGCATACACTGAAAAGTCCCGGACTTCACGCATAGATGGTGATATTTTTATTAAATTCAGCTCATTTTCAGTTAGTGCCAATCTTCAAAAGACTTATATCAATATTTAATAACAATCTGTCCTTTTGTTAGTGTGTTTTTGTGCTAAGTTTGACGTTCCTACTGTTATTTCCAAAAGAATGAATCAAGAACATTTTTTTGTTGATTTTACAATGCTTATTGATTGGGCAAAATACTGTTGAAGGTAAACCATGTCTGGAAAAGAGTTACGGGATCTCACTCTTTAAAGCTAATAAAAAAGAATAATAATTGAAAAAAGTCAATTTTGAACAAAAGAAACGTATTTACTTGTTAAGCCAGGGACTTTTGAGCCCATGCTTTTCTATGTAACTGTTTTTATATTTGGGGTTACATCAGGTCAGAAAATTCCAAAAAAGTGAGACCTCCTTGATCTAAAAAAATAACCCTGCGCAATATCAATAATAATGATTAAAATGAAGAACATGGAAATTGATAATATAGGGGTAGGACTAGGCAACACTTTTCATTCATTCTTCAATAAATACATCTATACATAAACTAATACTCCAATTTTACTTAATTAAATATTCACGAATAGGATCTTGGTACTTCCTAAAATACCAAAATTTGAACATTTTTCCTCTGGAAATGAAAAATCCAAGTACTTATCCACCATAACTCTTTCCTTCTTTCTATCCTTGGCATATAAGATCCTCGAAGAGAGTTCTCATTAGTATTCAAAAAGTATCTTAATTAAAAGTGCTACTAGAAGATATGAAAAAAAAAAAAAAAATTTAAAGATAAGAGAAATATTAAAATATGGTTAAGGAAATGATTAAGGGATATTCATTGTCATAAAGAAAGAAAAAAGTACATAAATTGAGCAACAATGAGTATGTGTGGTATGAATGTACATCTATTTAGAATCTGCTTCAACAGAATGAGGTATATATATGTATATTTGTTTGTATTTCATGTTGGTTTGATGTACTACATACAAAATATGTAGAAAGAAACAACAATTCATTTAATTTCATAGTGAATATTTATTATTACAGTTTTCTTAACAACAAAACTAAAATACACGAATATCTACGAGAGTCAACTTTGTGGAAGTTTGAAATCTGAGCAGTTAAAAATTTCACGAAATATATTTCTGTAGCCACTAGACAATATACAAAAAAAAATTTGGAGACCAGCTGTAACGCTAAATTGTCTCCTTTTATCTTTAATGTAGCTTCCGGGAGTCCACGATGGCCTCAAGACAGTGTTTCTTATTTATGCTTTGAACATATATGTATATTGTGGGCTTCATGACAATGATTTTCTCGTTCCTAAAGGTACAGGCCCTGCACTCTAAGTACATGCAACCAGTAGGTGTAGTTCAAATAGTTTGTGTTGGGTAAATACTCAATTTATCAACATTCTTTGAGCAGTTTTGGCATTGTGAGGTCATCCGTCTTGCTTTTAGGGCCACACGATCATCCCAAGTTAGCCCAGAACGTTCAGGAGGAAGTGAACCCCTAGATTATATTTCCTGGGTCAAAACGTGCGCGGATCTTCTACACAACGTTATAAAATATTCAACCTCTCTATCTTTATTTATGTCCGTCTCTGAAAAAACTCACTAAAACATCTTAACTTTGCCTATAACCTTTTGTTCAGATTAAGAGTCACACCCAGTAATTCCTTGTTGCACTCCATTTACTGACATACTCGTGTCAAACCACGACCTTTAAAGGGTATTTAAAAGCATATAAAGGTATTTAACTAAGACTTATATTATATGGCAACAATGATCAAACATAAATAAGGCGTATATCAAAACTAAACCAAGCTATTATGATTTGTTCTTCAATTGGTTTTGGATTACATTTGTCTTCCTCGATAAATTATCGTAAATTTATATTAACAAATTGCTCTAATTAACACAGTGGAGAGGTGTCAGGAAAAAATGGCAAGGAAAAAAAAAGTATATATACTTATTCGTCAATCTATGTGCCTAGTTCAACAGAAATAATCCATAACTGATAACATAAAATTATGTGATAAACACTTCCTCCATTCGAAACGCTGTCATGTTTGTTTATTTTTCTTTTATCTAAGCAATATTACATTGGTGATGGATATTATATCAGTTTAAAAGTATCTTGGCATTTTTCAACTAAGTTACTTATCCTTTATTTTTCACTTATCATTTTTTCCATGACATGTTGTGAAGGCACAACACACGGTATTCAATGTAAAAAATATCTGATCACAATAAAACAATAAGAAGTGGATAGATTTTTGTATGAAAGGCTATATGGGGCCAAATTAAATCTCATATGTCATATTGTAAGTTCTAAATTATATTCAACATTCCTTGTAATATCAGCTTATTCCAGAAATTTGATTACAAAGCCAATAATTGAATATCTGAGAAATATAGGGATTTATATAGTAATATTTCTATCTTGTTTTCTTGAGGTTTTAAACTTTCTGAAATTCTTAGAAAATCCAACATATTATTAATAAATAATATATGCTTTATTTTATAATAAACGATGTACAACGAAGCACCAAAAAGTTTCGAATAATGTAACTTACCATATCCCGATATCTTGGGGGTCTAGTTCCTATTTTATACCATAAATTAACATACCATAATACACATATACTGATATATACAAGAAGTACATAAATTGCACTTGGAGTATCCAAAATTTGTCAACAGAATGATAACATTAGAAATATATATATTGTATGGTTGAACGTCCGTATTGGTATAGTTTATGATCTTTATTTGATTTATAAAACTAAGTCATTTCAACTCATCCCAAAAGTGTTTTGAAAAAAATGGCAATATTTAAATTTTAAATATATACAATTATTATTTATTTCAAATCTTCAAAAAATTATCATCTATATACACAAAAAAATCAAAACCTATGGCTATTTTTAAACAATTAAACTTCCAAAATCCACGATGGCTCACATAAAAATATTTTTTTTTTTTTTTTAAACTGAAAAACCACAGCTATTTGCACAATATTAAATTTTGCATGAAAAATATCCCATGAAACCACAGCTACTCACAAAAAGTTTAAATATAAAATTGATGGAAAAAATTTCAAAAATCCCCAGTTCACAAAAATTTCACAATTATTAAATTTTATAGCAAAAATTTTTCAAAAAGACATAGTTAGTCGAAAAAAAATTAAAATTTTGTAGAACAAAATCTAAAAAAAATTTTTTTTGCCCAAAAACAATGAAAAATTAAATTAAATTTCCAATAACTTCATATTTTAAATAAAAAGCAAAATTCCTTAATTTGGGGGTGGGGGAGGGGGGAACTATTTTTTTCCCCATCAACTTAGAAAACTAATAAATAGTTATATACCAGGTATAAATAAAAATTGGCATCGCATATTAATTATTATTTTCCCGATCCTGATACAGACTCCAGTAAAAACACCCTATTGCGAGTAATCGTTTCATGACAAATAAAAAATATGTCTATCAACTATTGGGCTATATATATATTTAATGCAAACAAATAAATTACTAGATATATTCAATTTATGTTAAGGAAATGTTATAATTAATCCTGTTGAGACATAATAAATATTTTTAAGGGTTACAAAAAATTGTCTTTTATAATGAAAAATAAATAACCAGATAGATTTTTCTTTTGAAATGTCATATCAAAGCCCAATAAAGCATCATAAATCAAATAAAGATTCCATACCATAGTTAACATTATTTCAATTTGTCCGATAAATTTCAATATTATGAAGCCCATAATTAATCTAAATATATTTGTGAAATATGAGACATTTATGAAGTAAAAAATAATTTATCCTTCTCTTGATAAATATTCAAGATTTTTTTTTTGTGGTAAGGCACCACTTACGTAATACCTTGCTCAACCAACTACTATGTTTTTATGCAAATGGAAAAGTTTGAAAAGGTAATTTTATAACCATAAAATAGTATGTGTACATAATATTAATTAAATTAGTTGAATATTTATGTACATTAGGATGATGCAGTCCCAGCATTAGTTTTGGTCTCGTTATCATGATCAAAGATAAAATAACTATATTAAAATTTCCTTTTTTTGAAAAAAAAAATACCTATGAAAAAATTATATTTTTTTCTTGATTTAAGCTCTCTAAAATTATTGTCTAATCAAAGTATTAAACAATTCATTTTGAAGAGCTTAAAACACATAGTTCAGTTATGTTATAGATACTTATTCGCTTACATCAATAATACATATATCACATCAATTATGGCAGTTCATTTTTTGCAATACATAAATTTTTAGTATTTGCAAAGATATAAATCTTTAATGAACCTACAAAATAAAACCCAATTTATTTATTAATGTTGTTGTGAACCCCAGTAATTTAGTGGTACCAGGGTACCGGGTGCATAAAAAACAGTATTATACTAAATTTATATTGGAACCAATGATACTTACAGCATCATTACGCGATAACAATATTGAACCATTGATGTCGTCACTCCAAAACTATTTCTGAACTAGATTCTACTCCCAAAAAAGTAAAATGTCTCTATTTAAAACAGTCTTCAAATTTTTGAAGTTGCTCTGTTCCCCTACATGCAAGAGCACCCAAAAACAAAACAGACACCCCTGGGAGTGTATTTGAATAACCATTTTACTATTTTGGTCAAAAAATATCAAAATACCAGAACCGAAACAAATAATGCCAAATATTTCATACACAATGTAAAAGTAATTATGCTTCATACATAAATATACACATTAAGCGGTATCACGGGAAACAAAAGATTAGTTATGAAGGGTTTAGGCATCTCAAAGATTGTCAATATAGATTCTTGCATTAAAATAAACTTTCCCGGACCCCCTTCCCCTTTTTTACGGAAAGGTTTCTGTATAAAATAGAAAAAAAATATTTTAAAGTAAACACTTTTTTTTCTAAGATATAAAAAGGCTGTTTACTTATCAAAAGTATTTGATGGTAGAATTAATTCCATTTCTTATAAAAGATAAGTACAAATAGCGGCTTCTGTTTTATATTTAACATTTATGCCATTCACATCACTATACAAAAATTTGTGTAGAATAACAAATAACATTTTAATTAAATTTTTTCATACACATAAGTCATCGTTTTCTTTTTTCATCTATTTTCTTGCTAAGTAGAAGGGTGCAACCTTTATCGAGCTCAAGAACGAATGGATTTAACTTTGGGTATATATTACATTGAACATGAATACATTTTTGTTTAATTGTTAAATTTTTTGTATGTATTACAAAAAAAAAGTTTAATTCATATAGAAACATATGCAAACAAAAAGAGGGATAGGGTTGGAGGCCCAGGTAATTTTATTTTAATACAAGAAGATAGAAATTTACTTACGTAACTTTTGAGATGCTACAACCCATGATAGCTAACTTTTTGGTTCCCATAATACACCCTAATCTGCATCCCTATATCTTTACATATGTTATGGTTGAAAAATAAAACTTGTTTTTTCGTAGGTTGTGAAATTACCATCTGAATATATCTCCCTCTGTGTGAACTTCTATTATTATACGTATAAGTATGTTTGTTTGTTTTTAACATACTATGTACACGATATAATGAATGGCATGGCAATTATAGACGTAGTCCTTACTCAATTAGGAATCGTCGTAATATTACGTAAGTAATAAATATTAGGACAAAACTATTTATCACGAAATTGCTAAATTCTCATATTTTTAAATAAATGATTTTATTTATTACTTTTGTTCTTCCAAATAGAACTTTCATGAAAAAAAAAACTTAGTCATTAGTTATGATTGATTACATGTGTAATCACTAATGTGTATTATGTAGAGTTTTTATGTAGATTTGGGATGATTAATAACACTGAATAACAATATGTATATTGTTGTCACGATACTAATATCTTTGGCTGCGTTCCGGAATCGAAGTTAGAATCGATACTTTGTAAAGATTTAATGAGAGGCCCTCAAAAATTTTGTACGGGAGCAAAGACAAAGGAAATAAAGAACAAACTAAATCATTATTAAGACGTAATGAGAAATAAAAAAAGACGAAATTAATGTAATTGTTTACTTACCAATGTGTATTATATAGATTATTTAACACTTGAGATGAAAGGCCACATGCTTTACAACGTAAACACGTTTTTTTATTAAAAATGTACTTTTTCCAATTATTATAATTCTTTTTAGCTTGAACAGTATTTTTTTTTTCATCAAGAAGCAGTGCACAATTAAAAGACAAAATTGTTTTTGATCCATTCTTTTGGAAATAACCAAAGTAGTATCACACTTAGTACAATCACTCACGAACTAAAGAACAGATTGTCATGAAATTTTGACATCATTGTGAGTGTTAAACCTAACTAAAAATGAGGGGAATAAAAAATAGATGGTCAAATCCTAGGACTTTTCAGCCCATGGGTTAGCTACATTTGATGTGATTAATAACAATGCTATGAATATATGTAATAGAGTTTTCACGATAACAATATTTTTGTACTAGTGTTGGTATCAAAATTAGTATCCGTATTTCTTACATATTTAGAGAGTGGCCCTCAAAATTTATGAACGGTAGCAAAGACAAAGAAACATTTACAAAGAGGTGACTAAATATGACGAAATTAACATTGAATCTAAATAACATGCCAAAAAGTGAACCAAATATCCCCCTCATACAATTTTAAATGGGGCAATAATCGGTAGCACTATACAAACTATACATTGAAAAATACGAATATTCGTAGTGTTAGTATTCAACCACAACAATGACAAAAAATGACAAATTAAATTCTTCATTTTTTACAGAGGTAGTACTATTTCTATTTTGTTCAAGAAACAAACCTAATAAAAACATCTGTTTATTTATTTTATTTTGAGAATCCAGTTTTTGATATACATACATACATTTTATTTTATTTGAAAGGATCTACAATGTGTTGAGAATATAGAAAGCCTATAAATCAATGATTACCTTTAAAACTAAAAACAAAACCTAAAAAAACGACTCTATTCATCTTAAATTTCAACATATTTATGCTACTTTGACACATTTTGATGAAATATCTTAATATATATGTGTATTATTGGAAAGATATCAATGTCAACTCATGATCAATGAACACAAGTATTAAGAGTAGACAATGATTTAGATTTCTTTACATGGTGTATGTAAAAGATAAGGTTATTGAATGACACCTACGTACGCTAAATAATTCGCTATCCTACGTATTTGTATGTAGGATTTTATGTGCCAAAATCTAACATCCTTAATTTTTTTATCATTATATGACGTTCAAAGTTATTAACTGTTTTTGTTTTTTTAATATTTCAGAGCAATATAAAAAGTCTGCATGTGATCGTGAAAGAGCTCGAATGAAGGATATGAACAAGTCTTTTTTGATGTTGAGAGATCGACTTCCTTACTGTAAGCCTCCTGGAAAAAGACTATCAAAGATTGAGTCTCTGAGGTTTGTAAAATATTTATGAATCATTCAAGTTGGTGGGTCTAAAACTATAGTAAACAAACTCAAATTAACAATTATGTTCTTTTTTTTAAGACGTTCGCTATGTTCGTAATTAAATGAATGAATTTATATAAAATACGAATATATTTGTCTTTCGTAATGAAAAAAACCCATATAATTCTACAGGACGAAAGACGAATATATTTGTCTTGATAAAAAACAAATTAAAAGTAATTCAAACCCCAGTTTATATGCCATAAGGAATGAGGAAAGTTATATTGTGTTTATTAAACTAATGTCCTTCTGTATTGGATAATGACGAAAAAGAAATAAATATTTTAGGATGACAAGACAGGCAAAAGGCTATTCCATTACTTTCAGGTGTTAACTTTGGTCTGATATAGGGCTATATTCGATCTCTTATTCAAACTTGGAGATTTAAAAGCGTTTTTCTTTTATTTTAAATATAGAGGCAACATTTTTGAAAAGAATTCAATAAATTTAGCTGTTTTAAATTTAATCTCTGCTTTTAAGTTAAGTTAACTTGGTGCAACCCGAAATATGAGTTCAATAGGGGTAAATAGTTTAATCCTCCTTCTTTATTATTCTGCCAATTATTTGGTTATGTATTAATAATGCCGAAACAGCAATACATTTAATCAGCTAAATAGATCTTTTTCTAAATAAAATTAAGATTATGATTAAAAAAATTAGAGATGTGCATATTTAGATCATGTCGAATCAAGTTTAATTGTTTTAGGATTATAACATATCTACATACGACAAATACGACAGCTCCATTAAACTTTTCAAGGTCATTATATTTATTTTCTATCTATTTAACTAATCCAAACAGCTAAGTAAAAGTCCTCAATAAATTTCTTTCTCTATGCTTATGACAGGATAAAAATCTTTCCAAAAAAGCAAAACATCATCCCAAATATATATATTTTATAAAATAGGTAATTTAAAATTTTGCGTAATATTCAGTAAAAAAATTAAAAAAGGGTGGTACTTAGATATCTTAATATTTTCTCAGGTGTTAAGCAATATAAATAGCTTGAAGCCCACTGATTTATGTCCATTTAAGTGTATACACATACACCCATGTAGGTAGTTTAAGTATTGATGATGATTCGCATGAATGCTTCAGAACATGTCATATAAGACAACAAAGAGTATTTTACAAGATGTAAACTTCTTTTTTTTTGAGAGGGTAAATACATTTTTAATTCAATATTTGGCCCATTAAAAAAAATTTGATCGTTTTAAATACATGTACCTCCTCTATTAGAGTGATCACTATGTTTGAAACGAAATAGTATGAATATGACATATGAAGTCTAGCAAAAATAGCTTTGGTTTCACTCAACGTCTTTCAAAACAAGCTATGGTGGTTTTTAAGATTTTGTCTAATTTGTAGTATGGTAATAACGATAATATTGCTTTGAACCAAGCAAAATGCTTCTCTCTTGAAACATTTTCAAAGTTTATAACATAATTTTTGATAATTTGCACATAGTGTTTGGATCACAATAAAAAGACTGCAATCCTATCAATCCGGTTCTTAAAAAAATGTGACAGTTCAAGGACTGGCCGTAAGTGGTCTTTTATGCTAACTAAAACAGCTAAAATTACAAAGTTAATAACTACGTCACTTCAACTCTTGAAGTTTTATCATAACCTCATTCAAAGAGACAAAATACCTTAAGTTTAAAGTGGGAGGTGTTTGGCGAGAACGTATTTACCTTTTACCTATCATTTATTAATTTCTTCCTATTTATATTCTTCAATCCTAGTTAGGAGTAAAGACAATATACAGATAACAAGGACCATAGAAATGAAGGACCAACTCATCGGCCCTTAGGAGGGTTGGAATGTAAAAAAGATGGGACCGATAAAAAGACTGAAAGGGGGCAGGCTGATTAGGAAATCAGTCCAAGGAACAATCCAGCACCATGTGTGCACCATCAGTTTGTTTTGTTGATTGTTTATGAGGGTTTTTCAAAAGAAATTGGTCCGAGGCAGAACTTAAATCAATATTTTCTCGCAACCTTCATGAAAAAGTATCGAAAATCTTCAAAATGGCTGGTATAAGTTTTGAAAGGACTTCGGGTGGAGCCAAAACTATTTTTGTAATCTATTATATTCGTACTTTAAATAGGTCTATTCATACTATTTCATTTAAAAAATAGTGATCCCTCTATGTAAATTTAATTAAACTATATTCAACTTGCTTTTCAACATCTCTTTTCGAGTGGTAGCTTACTAATATATCCTCAACTATACGCAAAAAAAAAACAATAAAACAGATTATGTGACTACGTTTTTTTTTATTTTTGTAAGTTTAATAATCATTTTATCTTATTATGCCACAATTGGTCATGTTATATGTAAATATTGCTTATTCAAACAACATTTCTCGAAAATACACATGTGTTTACTTCCAATCCTACGTAGATAAATTGCAAAATTCAAAGAAGACATTCAGGAAATCCCAAAAATTTAAGATTCATTATATTAAATGCGTTTATATTTGTACTTTATACTTCATTTATTCATTTGAAGTTGGATGTATTTAGGGATTGGAGGGAAATGGAATAAACACTTGCATGTATATTCATAAAATGTGTACTACAAGTACATGGCTATATAGATAAATGGACAAAAACCTTAGAGATATTATATATTGAAATTCCATCCACTACAATTTAGATACATAGTGTCAAAGCAATAAAACGCTTCATTTAATATCCTTTGATGTTTTGAAACACTTTACACAAATGATATGGTTTGCAAAATGTGTATTTATATATAACTGAATGAAGACTTCATCTAAAGCCACAACGAATTTATATATATATTGTTGAAAAAGTATCAAATATATAAAAAAAAATGTCAAGATAAAATCTTGGTATCAAAACAAGTTATAGTAGTTTTTATATGTAGATGATTATTGTATTTTCTATAGCAAGTGGACAATATTTTATATTTTAGAAAACCAAATGTGTTTTTTTTACTTTTATATTAATATTTAAAACTTATTTGGAAGAGCTATTTTCTTGGCACTCGTAGCCCCAGACAGCTGGGCAACGTACTATTGTTTTTTATTCCCTACCCATGCCAAGAGTTCGTGCGGCTCCGTACCTGGATATCATTTCCTTCAAATACTGTCTCTATATCGCGTATATCTGCCCCTTCGCATCATTTTTCAGATAGTAGGTTCACCTTCTTTTTATCAGTGATGTGTCGCGAGTAAACTAAGATCGTGGAGCTACTCAAAGATTTTCACTAAATAAAAATTATATATTGAAGCTTTAAAAAACTTATGACCCATCACTACTTTTTATTATTGGAGCTTTCGAGAGATTAAACTTTTACAGATATAAAGAAGATCATATTTATAGCTAAAATGTAATATTTGTAGATTTGATACGGATTTAGTTTCACATAAGTCCGTACCGTATATCCGTACCATTTTTTTAGATGGTTCCGTATCTGGATCATATTTTGGTTCCGTAGGGATACGTTGGTACAGAGGAGCACCTTTGATACGGAACCACAGTCTCTTAATTTAAGACATGTCACATTAGTTTTAAATGTTATGGATAATTTTCATGATTCTTTGAATATTTTTTGAGTATTTATTGTCAAAAAACTAATAACTTGCACAAAATTCAAGCCAAGGTAACATGAGCCATTGTTTGAAAATCATACAGTGGCTCGAGCTCCAAGTCAACTTTTTTGGAAAATATGAAATTTTAGGCTTTGTCTATATATATTGTATATATATGCAATAGTGTTAGTATGTGGGTGTGTGTCCTTTATGTAAGCCTACACCTGTAAACCTAGGAGACCTCTCTTTTTTTAATATCTATAATTAATTGTCTGGAGAGTATGGGAAGATATTCAAATACTCAAATTTCATACTATAATTTTTATCTGGGAGGAAAAAAAAATAGACCGATTAATCAGGCAATCCATCTTATTTTTATCAAAAAAAAAAAAAAATCAGTTTATTTGCGGGAAAAAAAAAAACTTGTCCTCCAGAGCTCAGGAATTTTGTCTCATCAGAATTAAACATAGCCTTAGGTACGTAACTCGAAATTTTGAACGACATTTATTTTATGCTTAAACTCTGTGTCTGTCTTTGTTTCTGAATTAAATAGTTTATCCTTTTTTATCAGGGGACATACAACTATAATATTATGTTATAGTAAATATTTTTGAGTTAAAAGTAAGATAAGTTGACCTTCTCGTGAAACGAATTAAATCTTGATGTCAGATCTGTACGTCAAAGAGATTTGAAAAAAAAAACATATCAAAAAATGCCGATTAATTAAGGAGTATTTTGAATGTCAATTATTAACAAATGAATTCACATATGCAAAAAAAAAAAACTATAAAGAAATTATTATCTTTAAAAACAAAACATATGCATAAAGTTTGATGATAGAATCTTCATTATACTACTTACATAGGTACAAGTAATTGAATATGAATATTCTTCAAGGGTCAAGGATAAGGGATATTGAGGAATAGTAATTGTGTGCCATTGTACCGAGAAGGAAATAAAAATTTACACCCTTTGCATATTATTCTTGAACTCCATATTTATTTTTTATAATATATGTTACAAATATATTATGGTATACAATATTTTATTCCAATACTGTCAGTTATTTCTCCATTCAAATTTGTTACTATCAGGAATTACTATGGCAGAAATCATCTTACAAGAAGAGAGATCAGATCAATTTCAGTCCAAGTCTGGTTAACAAATGTCTTCAAGAACTCCACACCTCCATGTGGTGTTCCCCCAGTCCTTATTATGACTGAATACTGCAGGGACTGTAATTTTCAGTCCAGTTTAGTACTACATATCAGTCCTAAAAACTTGTAAGTTCGATCATTAATTATGTCAATCAACTTTATTTCTTATATTTTTAATCAGTTTTATTACTGATTGTCTGAAGGACTGGCAGTCTTAAGGAACGTCTCAAGGACTGGTAAGACTGGTCCTAAGGCTATGCTGTACTTGACTGAATAAATAAAGACTGAGACGTCAATACCTCTATGACGTTTTCTACGTGGCCTCATCTCAATATGTAATATCTCAATTATCCAGAGGATTAGCATCTCGGCATTGGGTAGCATTTTTACTTTTCTCAGTAATTTATATTTTTAGACAATAATGATTGGATAATTTTGGCTGAGTGAGTAGGATCTCCATTCTGATAGAATATTGCATTGTCATCTAAAAGTTGTCTTTACATTATAACCAGTCTTCCTTGCTAATCCATTTTCAGTTAGAGCGTTATCAGACGAATTAAAGTTATGACTTTAAGTCTTGTATTCCACTCTGATGCCTTTCTTAACTCTATTTAAAAATAATACTGTTAGTTGACAGCTCATACTTAATTGATACACCAGAATTTTCAAAATCTGTTACATTTTTCATGTTCTTTAATTGGTGAGATGGAGTTGCACTGATTAAGTATAAGTAAACTTTATAGTATTACATTTACTCCATCTGACCTATGAACTGTCTTTTAAGTCCATTTACATACAGTATATTTCCTTCTCTAGAAACGACCAAGACCCGAGCTTACGCACATAGAGTTCAATAGAATATATTCTATTGACCTACGTAGTTCCATTAAAAAAAAATTTAAATTATTAGCGTTTAAAATTTTAGTTTGTACCCGGTATTGAAATATGTAGAACAGTCATGCATTTTAAATCATAACTTTTTTTATTGAACAAGGAGTGGAAATAGATCTATAGTCAATTAAATACAATTATTTAGCATTCTCTCAAGTGGTGCAGCAAGTTTTTTTTTTTTTTTGCTACTAAACTGTTGTTTGACCGTGAGAAAAGTTTTTTTCATCCTTCATTCTCCTTTTTCCATTTACAGAAACATTCCTTTATAGTTAAATATTTTGACCTCGATTCCTTTTTGATTAGTCATGCACCTAATTATATGGTATATGGATTACAAATGTTGACTGAATATATATGTAGGTAGAATGATGATTCATTTATGCAGAACATCGGGAAAAACATTCAGTATAGAAAAAATCAATCAAGAACGAACGGAAAATAAAACTCTCTCAGACCAAGTTTCAACACAAAAATATACGAACATGTAGAAAAATAAATAATTATCAGTGGTTAAGCCAAATTACGCACAAACCGTCCATCTAATTAATTAGTAAGGGACTCAAAACACCATATTTATTATTCATTATTTGCATGGTTGTTGTTTTTTGTAATTTGAACGAATAGAGCAGTGGTTCTCAAACTGGCATATGCGGACCACTAATGGTAAGCAAACTAATTTTATTGATACGTGGAGACGTAACTAAGGAGCGTAGATGAAGAGGCCGATTAAATTTTTGTTGTCAAAATTAGAATTACCTTTTTAAAAATTTGTCAAAGAAATAATAAATTAATGATGTGATATATTTTTCAAAGGGGTCTTCCTATTTTGATATAATTTCAAAAATTGTCGAATCATAAGCAAACTTGGAGATCGTAATATTTTCTTGGATGGTATGTATTGGTAAAAAACAACATTAGAACTACTTTAATTGTATGATTCCATATTCATATTGGTCTGTTTATGTATGAACTACAAGTAATTTATGTACAAGAATCAATTTTTCCCTTCTTCGTTTATGTCTGTGTCTAACATTTATAAATCATTAAACGATGTCCATGACTCATGTCCATATGATTATATCCATATTTAGTTCGATTCAGCCCACCAAAATGAGAAAAAACTTATTGTACCTATATAGAATATATATACGTACATACATAAGTATGATAAATGTCGAACAATATATTTATGTCCAACCTTCTTGTACTTACATATTTAATAAGTTTGCCTCATTATACTTACTTAAAATATGAATCATACGTGTCAACATTAAATTGATACAAAGTCTTATTAAATAATTCCATGATTTGGCCTCCAAAAAAATACTTGTATGTTTATATTGTATACATAAAAACATAGAAGCAAAATCCTGAGCAGTCAAATCGTAGGAGGAGAAATGCCAGATTGACTACAACAACAATAATAACATCAACAACAGTCGTAGCAGCAACATCCCTTGCCTACGTTTGTTGTTATATCAAGATTGTAGAGTCTGATTGAGAAAGGTTCAAGAGACAAACAACAGGTGTTTTCAAATTGCTTTTTATATAACATGTATTGATGAGGAATAAAACGACCCTACCTAAGTATGTATAGACTAGTATGTAATGCATATTCATCCATTTATTTACATACATAAGTATTTTATTTTATACTCTACCCTATGTCAGGGGTAGGCAACTTCCATGATAAAGAAGGCCAAATATTTTTTAACACTATCAATAGAAGGCTGCATTAGAACGCACTTCAACTAACCGGATATGACATACACTAACAAATGATTCTCAATAAGAACACATATTATATATGTATGTTTATCGCATCAAAATAAGAACATACCTATAAAATTGGTGAAGAGATACTTTTCTTCCCATTTTGGCCGAAAAGTGCGATTTTCTCGGTCAACTTTTCTCTTTTCGCCGCTGCTAGTAGCCATGGCTCTTGACTTTTTTCTTCTCTTTTAAGAAAAGTAGCCAAGACCTGCTATTGTTTGTGTATGGCACACTCTATATGTCAACAGACTAATTACAAGTTGTATCTTCTTTTTGTATTATTATTATTATAAATTATTATTGATCTATTAGCAGGCCACAGTGAGTAAGTACAAGGTCCGTGTGCGGCTCCTGGGTCGCCAGTTGCACATCCCTGTCCTATGTATTTATCATTTATATCCTTCTATGTATTGTGCGTTGCAACTTTTCTTTCAAAAAGAAATGGAAAAAGGCTCGATGTCATTTAATAGCTAGCAGAGGTGGTACCGCAAATGGAAGTTCACCCCTCAGGAATGAAATAATAACGACAACAGTTTAATAAAAATATACTTACTTTTCAGTTTGTCAACTCTAAAAAACGGGCCAGCTATAAAATATACCCGATTTTTATTTATAATTATAACATAAGTATTAAAGCTGTCCTTGAGTTCAGTATAAATTAGCTTTTGAGTCCAAGTCGAGTAGCAAGTTTCAAGACTGAGATTGAAATTTTCTTTAAAGAAGAACACAGTCGTTTTTTATTCATTCCAAGGACCAATTCAAAATTTAGAGCAACAGTCAATGTTCCTTCATAATTCTAATAAGATGTCAAATAGAAATGATGTATCACTCTAAAAAAATTATTTCTCTTCCAAATCAGACTCAAACCAAGACCCATAAAATAATCTTTGCAAAATGGCGTTATATTATATTTGAACCAGCAATACCATCATCAATCAATCGTCATTAATGTACATAAAAATAATAAATACTTTAATTTGGCCTAAATTAAGACTAATTACAAACTATTTTACTTCGTGAAAGATTCTTAAAGTGAAACTCTATTCGTTTTATATATAAATTAGAATACTTTACTAAAATAGATAGCTCTTTAAATTTTGACATTTTTAAAACTCCAATAACAAGGATGGACAAAATTAACCCTAATATTTATAATTACTAAATTGTATTAATACCCTTTTGGAAACAGAGTGTACGTAGAGTATAATATATTATTTCATAGATTTATCACAAATAATAAAATATGAAATAACCATGGTGTATCAAGTAAGACGAAGGAATCGACGCTGACAAGAAAAAACCGTTGTTGTATATTTTTGTGTTTGTAATGTAACGCCATACCTTAACTTCTCAATGATGTCTTAAATAGACTAAGTACATACTTACTTTTCTAGGTTTCAATCCATTCAAAAAAATAGTTTTTGGAGAGAACATCTGTTTCTCTCTGTCTTCCTCTTTCAAACTCTTGCCAAATTTAAGTACAACATCTATTAATGAAATATATAAAAGACAAGACAAAAAACTATCTGTTTAAAGAATATACCTTTAGGTACCTATATTTTAAAGAAGTGGATTTTCGCCCACGTAAGACATTGGCTATACTATTATGTACTGGGAGTACATATGTATATGTAAAGAGTGAGTTTGTATACTCTTATACAATCAAAATAATATTATTAAAGTCCAACCTAACGAATACTATTACTACTCCCTCCTCCCTTGTACATAATATTACATATATTAACTCATACTAATGGCGAAAATAATGCTAACTTAATGGATCAGCAACTATTTGCTAATATAAAGAGCTTTATGGAACTATTTTGTATGTAACAGGGTTTTGTGTCTTGATGTACAGTCATTAGTAGTAGTATTAATTATTATTTGTAGAACAGTATTTTTCTGCTACTCTACTTATGTGTCATAAATTGGATAATCTTATACTTAAATATGTTATTAAATGAGTGACATATCTTTAATGCACGTATCGTTAGCTCTGAGCAAAGATGCCACTTTTTGTCAACTTTGTAAAATATTATTCAGACTATTATAGGTAATTTCTTGTATTTGACAAAATCTGAAATGAAATTTTCAAAACCATCCCAACAAATATGTAAATGTTTAACGCTGTTTATGGCTACCTAATGTATACCAAGCTTTTGAAAGGTATTCATTGATATCTATTTTCTAGTGTTAAAACACTGAGTAAAAAAAAACTATTAACTATATGCCAACAATTCAATGCCGAGCCTAAAACAGTTATAGTGTATATAAGAGTCGATTAATGACTAAATAACGCTATAAAAACGCTGTGCAAACATATCTCATTGCTAAAATTGATCAGTTTTCTATTTCATATAGCTCGTCTTATTATGTCAACGAAATAATTAGATGTGTACAGTCTACGTTACAAGAATTTAGGATATTCTCAATCCTTCACAGGGACTAAAATTCGGTCCTAGAAAAACGTTTCATCGTTTTTATAACGTTTCCTATGTACGCATACAGCATCATTATCACAAATATTAAAATAAATTTTCTTTATTAGTTTAACCATTTAATTTGTGGATAAAAACCTCAAGCATTATTCCCTGAACGATGATAGCTGTTTGCACTATTAAATTAGGGGTAATAAATTTACTAATCCTTCCTACAAGCATTTTATGTTAATGACAATTAAGATTCCGACTTATGTCAATAATTATGTAAATGACTCATGATGATGTAATTAAGCAAATACTGTTCCGCGGGTCATCTTTAGTTTCCGATTCAAACTCATCCTTAAAATTAAGAACGTGAAAATTTAGCAATCGTTACGCATGCATAGTTATGAATAACCTAATTCGCCAAAACTTTACTCGACAAAAATAAAATTATTTTATTGTATATATGGCACTTTTGTTCTGTGCCCAACATAATTAGGTATATGATTATAGGTATGGGCCATACACACAATGTAAAACTATTTCATATCAAGTCCATATTTTTTTGGCATGGGAAACATTGAAAACCATGGCGGTTAAACTTTTCTTAATCAATCAAAATTATACTATTTAGATATAGAGTATTCTTTTTATTGACATAATCTGCCTAACTTATCAAGAATAATTATTCATCATTGAAGCATGTTTTTAAAAGTATTCAAAACCGGCTTTAAAAAATAATTTTCTTTATTGTTTTTGATTATTAATGTCAAAAATACATTAACATAATGTTAGCCTTATCCTTGGCAAGGAGCTTTGAATCATTTATCTCTGCTATGTTGATCGTAATAAGCCCGTATATACTTATAAATATATATCATCTATGTACGTAGACATAACTATTAATATCATTTTTATGGGTTTTTTTTCAGATTGGCCATTAAGTATATCAAGCATCTCCAGTATTTACTAAGTTTCCCAACGGGTCAAAAGATCCCTCAACATATAGTCGAATTCGATCCTGCAGTGCCTTCATGGAATAAAACAGATGTTTTAACTATGAATCGTCAAAGTGAAACAAAAGCTGATGATTTTCGCGTTCTTCCAACGGAATGGACTCATGAAACCCATCTCGAAAATGAGGAACAGGACTTGTCAAGTTATACAAAAACAATCAATTATGAAAACTTTTGAATTATTATTATTTCGTTGTTAGGAGATGAACAAAAGGCATTTTTCTAACATTACTCAGCGTTACATCCATTAATAATATATCAATTTGAAATGCAAAAAAAAAAAAAAAAAGTAACAAACAAACCAAAATCCATCGATCTTAAAGAGTTGATATTTTTACATATTATGTCGTTCTGTATGTTGTTCTTGTTATTATTTGATATTAAATCCGTTTTTCATTATAATTGCCTTATTGAAAAAGAGGGTTTTATTAGGGATTGTAACTGAGGATTCCGAAAACCTCGGAAGTCTTTTGTTTTTGTACGATTAGGAAAAGTCAGGAAAGTGTTAGAAAGATAAGGTGTCCTACAACTGCAAAGAGAGAATAAGACATGGGAGGTGAATTGTCAAAAATATGGACAAAATACTGGAAATCGTTGAGTCCGACCGTAAGAAGTGTTTTGATAACCAAGGAAATATACATTAAAATAAAAAGAATCTATCAAAAATAATGGGTCTCTTTTTACTGCACTTAAAATTTCTGTTTTTTGTCAAATTGGGATTTTATTCACAATTATTAAGATGTATATATTTTTTTATATACATCTTAATACGTAAATTGTCAAATGCTATTTACTTTTGTATTATTCCATTTTTTGATATAAAACCAAAGATAGTAATGAATTAGGTGGGTTTCCCTGGGATCCTGAGATAAAATTCAAATTGTCCCAAAATCCCTGGAGAATCAATATTGTCTATAAAGACGGTTTCCCAGTACTTATTGCAAAAATAGCTCAACCAATTTGAAGTTATAAACAACCACCTTCAACATATATCTAGGCAATAAATATAAATAATTTTACTTATTTTTTGTTCTTTCAGGTCTGTTGGACACGTATGTCCCCTCTTCCCTTCCTATTAGCTATGTACTTCTCTCTTTGTTTTAATATTTTTACCTGTGTCTATGTATGTATATTTTAACAAGCATTTAAAATAGTAGTGATGAGCCTCAAATTTTTCGATCTTACTCAATGAATCGATTTTTTTATGTTCCTTTGGTAGACTGATTCTTAACTCTACCCACTTATATGAGCAGTAGCATTTCATCATAGGAACAATGTTTACAATTCAGAAACATACAAGACGTTATTAACAATTCATCTACAGGGTTTGGTATAAAACGTGGACTGTTAATTTTCTCATTAATGTGGGGAGGTTTAGTGATTATTTTTTGACATTCTTGTACAGCCATCCTTTGTGAATAGAAAAATTATAATAAACATTTCGTCATCATCTAGTCATGAGTGAGCAAAAAACAAAAAGGCAGCGAATCTCAAATATCTTAGATGCTGAAGATGAGGTAGCGAGTTTATGGACATTGTGAAGTGCTCCAGGAGCCTGGTTTTTAAAGTTACCAGAATAAAGAACAAGGAATGCAGGAATTAAAGGAGTCAATTTAAAGAGGGATTCGGAGTTGAAATGAGACTTATTCAGATTGAGAATAACTTCAGTGAGTTTAGACTGGGTGTACAGTACACAGAAAGATAATGAGTTGGTATAAATTGAATTGAAAATAATGAGTCCTCAATATATCAAGTTGAAACGTTAGATTAGGCTGGCACTACAAAGATGAACGGAGTTTATAAGCTTTATGCACTCTTTGGTGGATGGGAATCCATGATCATAATGACTAACAGGGATTACGGATTGTTTTTAAAGATTTATCCCTTCTAGTGGATCGATCAATTCAGTGATCCAAGATCCATAGGTATTCCAGCATGTCAAGGTTGTTTTCTCGCAGCACCTTTAAAAATTCCAATATTTAAAGCTGATATGCTGTCTCTAAAAAATCAGGGCTATAATATTTTGTTTTTATATTAACTCAGAACTAGGATTTTCTGACCAATCCCAACATAAAACATATATACTATTATCTACGTATCTTTATAGTAATTTAAAGTGACAATTAATGACTTTTTGTAACTCTAAAGGGTACATTGGATTTAATGACTCTATTAATTATTGAATATATATTTATTATATTATTTCACGAACAATGCAAGTCTATCATTTTTTGGTATTGTACAATGTAGAGAGTGCGTAAGCATAAATGTACGATTAAATTGTTGATATTTTGCAACAAAAATAATATAAAAATATATGGTAAATCTATTTAAATATAATCTAAAAGCAATAAAGCTTCGTTTTCGAAAGTTTTACCTGACGAGTGAAAATGATTGAGCAGCAAAACAAAACAACAACTTGAATCTATGATTTTTTTATTGAGTGTTGGGGTAAACATGACATTAACAAGATGGTTGGAGTAAATGCCTTCTCTGTTCGATGATTACAGCATCCCAAAAATACTGAATTAAGAACTGAGAGAGTCCAAGGAACAAAGATTGTCATTACCACCAAGAAATGGATCAAATATACTGAGGAAGCTGTCAATGGGACAAGACCCTTGTTTACATATATTAATTTGTAAAAAAGGGATAGAGTAAAAATAATAAAACTCCCTGAAAGATAATATTATTTAACAAAACAAAGGTATGTAACGCTCACATAAAGGGCATTGTGAGAATTATTCATAGCAAGCGCCATTTTAAACAACTAGTTTAACCAACAAATTACAGACTGTCAAACCTAATAGAAGATAATATATATTTTTTAGTCTATTCATGCACTATTAAGGTTTTGCAAACTGTCCCATTTTTCCTCAGTCAGTAAAGATATCGAGTATACTGTAGGCCATCGAGGAGGGAGTGTAACAATCTAGTAGCCTGAGGATAAAAATACATAGACTTCTAATTAGTGATTTTGCGAGTCTTACATTGAAGCCAGGTTTAGGCTCTGAGTCGAGGCTGTGTTTCAGGCTAGTTAATGTAGGACATGTAGAATAAATGTTGTTTAAAATATGTAACTTGCATTGTCTTTCAACGTTGATTGTGATACGCCTATTAAATAATAGTTATCTAACTGGACATTTATGCATGTGCCCAACGTACACCATTTATTATACATACATATGTGACTACATTTACATAATAACAGCCTTCAATAATTTCTGTAAGGCAGTAAAGCACGTGTGTATTATGTACTTTGTAGGCCCCACTTGAAAGGGGTTCATCTATCTCTCCTTTTGTGGAATTGTTTTCTCTCCTACGTCTCTTTTGAAAATGTATTAGCATTTATTGGTACATATCAACTGCATTTGACCAAAGTAGCACAAATGAGTAGGATGGATAATAGAGGTTTTTGTGTCCAGATATTTATTGTATCTATGTTGTACATATATTTATGGTACATCCATTTCTATACTCCTCCTAACAAAAAAGATTTACGACAATGAAATCAATTCCCAACTTACAAATTTAAATTCTATTGTACAACACTCGATTACATTTTTTTCCCCATTCGATTATTCTAGCCTATACGAAGAAAATGCAAGGCCGATGGATAATTGCCCCCTAAATTATGTAAATTTGAAAGGTTTTGTGTACTATATTCGAGAAATCAATTTAAGAATACTTCACCGCACAAATGTAACAAATTTGTATTGAACTATTTAGTTATTCATATTTTGACCAAATTGAAGTTGTATCCTTAAATATTATCATAAGTATTATGTGCTTCTGTATTCGAAAAAACACTTCATGATCTAAAACATCGATCATCGATAGATATTGCTTTTTTGGGCAATATAGATATAAGGTTAAGTAAAAATAAATCCATTAGGATTTCATGGATTTTTTTTTTCAATTAATGTTTATCTTCTTGGCAATCAAAATAGTACTTACATGACGGTCGGACTTTAGCATATCCATGACTTTATTCACATTCTACAATTGGCCTTCCAGATCGTTGTGCATCTTTGACATCAAAATACTGCAACAAAATCAACAAAACCAAAATCGCAAATGATTGGCTGTTACAGTATTAACATTTTCAGCCACACGACTTGCATTTTCGTCTTTATATAAGAAAAACTGTTCTTTGTTGATGTTAATCTTTGACACCCACTCAAAAAACCTAATTCAAATAATCACAAAAATGTCTACAATTTTTTTAGTGTGGAATCTCATGTTTCTATCGCCATATTTTAATAACTTACTTTTATCAATACATATCTTTGTGCATATTCACATTCAGGGTTTCAATATGTATGGATTAAATCTAACTTGTAAGACGATGAAAAGTTCACATTTAAATTATTCTTTCTACACTGATGATTAATTCGAATCTGTCTCAGACTGTGTTCACTTTAAAGCTTCCTGTGGTCCTGCCTAACGCTATAATTTTCAGATATAATTTAAACTCTAGTAAATAAACACAAATAGCTCGTAAATTGGTAAATATTCAGCAATATTTTTGAGGATTTCTATTTTTTAATGAGGTTAGTTGACATTTTATGGTTTTTTATTTTTTTCCAAAATGCAATCTTGTCATGATTATAATTACAATGTTGAGTGTTGAAGTCATTAAAAGTGAATTATTATGTTTTTTTTTATACCGACCATAAATTTTGGTTGTCTTATAAGGATAAATGCATTTATTGTGTTCGTTCTTTTGTGTTTTTACATGGTCAACTCATTGACGGTCATTTTACAGAAGAATATATTCCTAATTTTCACCAAAATGATGTACACTCAAGGTTGCCATAAATTACTATGTCATAATTTGTTTTATCTTTTTCTCAATTTTTAAGCTATTCGAAGTTTTATTAGGAAGTTTAATTTTGTTCCTTATCCAAGTTTAGAACCGTAAAATGTCAAAAATTAAATTTTTTTCTGTATTATTTAAGTAGTTAGGATTGAAAAAAAACTGTCTGAAGACTAAAGGACTAGCAGGTAATTTTAGGAACTTATTCTTGACAGGATGGAAAACCTACTCACAATACAAAAACTGTCTTGGGGTGGTGTCCGTCTAATCTTGAACATTTTTGGCCTAAATATTATTTAGCTTCCTTTTTCCCCTGATTAACCATGCAGTGTACATGGGTGGGTATGTAAGTATCCGGACATATTTCTAATTGTTTTTATTTATCAAGGGTGTTTAATTTTTATCTTTCTAAGTTCTAACTTCACCGGAAAATACTGTCTATAGATAATAACTTTTTTATACTGAATCTGTTCAGTTTCACCATGAAGCAGCTTTGTTACGTTGCCAAAACTGTCAAAAAACCTCAAAGCCTTGTCAGCCAGTTCCATGTCGTTATCAAAGCTAATGAGTGGCCTCCCAACAGCCCTGACATTAACCCTTGTGATTTCTGGTTGGGTTTAGAGCTTAGAAGAAAGGTAAACGAACATCGTCATAGCTCCTTAAGATCCCTGAAGCTCTCACCGAAAAGGAACATGTCCCCCTTCAACTAGGAAGATACAACAAAACCCTGGTTAGCCTTTATGTCCCGTTTGCAGTGGTTGATCAATGCCGAGCGTGATCATATTGAATGATACAACAGCTTATTGTTCAAGTTAAATTATATATCTTATAAATTTTGTATTAAAATGTAATCTACTGTTATATAAACTACTTGAAAATATTATCCAGTTACTTCTGCCCACCTCTACAAGATAGAGAAGAACCCCATTATTATTCGAGTCAACAAGAACCAGCTTCAAGCAGTTGTACATTCCAGTTGTACTAGTATTTTTAAAAGGCTGTGATCCGTGCCTAAGGATGGCATATTGAGTAAATTCTAAATATCACTCAGTATGAATGCATTATAGACAAATCCTATTTTGTAGACATTTTATAGCTCTTATTTCAGAGCAGGTTGGGCCTTATTTTATACAAACCATATAATGTACAAAGTGAGGATGACGGAGATTTGTATTTAGGATATTATTCTTCATTTCATATTATTTAATTATATGTATATTTAAACGTCTATTATGTTATTTTTGTACACATGAAAAAACAAAATTTATAGCCCATAATGTGTTTTTTTTCTATTTATTTGTGAAGAAGAAGTAATTATCAGTTTATTCAAATTATATACATACATATGCGAGTAGATTGTACAATCTTCATATATAAGGCATCTACTTCCTGTTTTAATCAAAGTGTAAACGCTTTTAAACACAGTAGGTTCATTTATGTACACTTTCATACAATGTGTGTGTACATGAAAATAAGTGAAAAATAGAATGCGGTCAGGTTCAGTAATCAAAAGAACTATTCCTGACTTTGGACTATCTCACGACAATTTATCAAATTCAAAACAGAATTTCCAACAGTAATTAACCTTCAAAATTAATTCACAAAAACAAACCAGCATAGACCTTTACTTTTGTGGTAGTATTCCAGAGAGTTTTTGAGAAATTTTGGAATTCACAGAATAATTTCTTAAAATACTATGATAAATGCTATGATAAAAAATTTACTTTCCTTAAAACCTGATATTTTGTGGTTGCAAGATATTAAGGCAATTGTATTTTCGACATGTACTGTTAATTGCCGTTACTGTTTGCCAAAATATTATTTTTTTTTCCTGGATCTGGCTATGAAAGAGGAGTACTTACATTTGTATTGAAGAATATGCGTAGTCCAACATGTACCAAAGAATGAGCAATTGGCATAAAATCTTGATTCTGCTCCCAAATTTTAGTCTAAACTTGGTTAATGCTTAAGGCCCAAATCAGAGGTGCTTCCCATTCTTTCAAGCAATAATTAATGAATGTAAAAAATAGGTGCTACCATTTATAATTTTAGGAGATTTAAATGTAGATATCCCGAGTGACCACCATCCTAATGCTGAAATCATGAAGAATCATTGTATTTCTTTTTAATTTGAATGGAACAGATATAAATCAATGGATACTGATCACCATCCTCAATGAACCATATAGGATCCTCTCAGCTATCATAGCTTCTAAAATAAAACCTATTTTTGATAGGAAAATTGGTGCAGAGCAAAAAGGTTTCTTGAAGAAGAGGAATATTTCTCGAAATATTCAGACTGGAATCCAATTGGTACAAAAATGGAACTCTTTTGGAGGAATAATTGTAATAGATTCTAGTAAGGCCTTTGACTCCGTATCACAATATTTATTTCTTAAAGCGGTGAGAAGTTTTTTACCAAACAAAATATTTTAATCCCATTTGTGCAATGCTTTATAATGGAACATCTTTTGTGAGGCTAGGTGAAAATGAAAGTGAGTGTATTTATTTGAAAAGAAGTTGCCGCCAAGGTTATCCTTCGGCTCCTTTACTTTCATTTTGGCGTTAAAAAGCTTGTCCGAATCCATCATAAAAAAGTATGGAGGCTTTGGAATACAATTTCACGACACCAAACATGTTATTGATTTATATGCAGATGGCATAACCATTACGTTTGAAGCAAATTCTGAAAAGTCATTGGTCCTTAGGATTGAAATAGTCATGAATTTCTTTACGAAATTCGGAGAGAAATCAAGTCTAAAAATAAATAGAGAAAAAACAGGGATTCTTCCTTATGGCACATGGTGTCCACAGATAAAAGAAAAACCCTATTAAAAACCAAATGGAAGTACTAAGAAAAAGGTGGTCAGGCGGATTGCAATTGGTTGACCCTGAATCAAAAAGTTCAATCGAAAATTAGAGGTTGCAAATCTTTAAATCTGCAAAAAAGAATTAATGTTTACAAGAACCTTGTGGTTCCATTGGTAGTTTATAAGGCTACTTCTCTGACCAGATTAGTATAAATTGCAATGAAGGAAGAAAAAGACTAATACCAATTTTTATTTCCTCCTCCACCCGGTATGGAGTGCTCAAAATGAAGATTCCCAATCTTTGTAACACTGATTGGTCATGGGAAGGCGATATCATTCGCTTCCCCGTGATATATAATAATCATATTATTTTTATGATTTTTTGAATTATTACAACCACTTTGGAAAATAAAATTGATATTTAGTTCAGTAAAAGATAAATCGACTGTACCCGGTGTATTGAAGAAAGAAATATACTCAGGCTTCATCAAGAGCAACAGGAAAAGGTATAAAATGAATGTATTGAAATCTATTTGTTTCACTCAATATTACTTGAATTAGATCCATAAAAATCCCCCAATCTTTTCAGGAAGCCCTTGGCGACTGCCTTGATATAGGCCTCAAACATCATGCTTAATTGACTGTTGGGTACATTGTTTCTATAGAAAATCAATTTTTGACTGGTGAACTGTACTGACTTTCATGTCAATTTGCATTCATATACATAGTCCAAAATATTGAGCTCTGGGTATTTGGTGTAAGGGCATATGAACTTACACCAAAATGGCACATCATCTTCCCAGAACGGCTGGGACCTTTTTGGTGGAATATTTGGGTGCACCATCCTGCTTTAAGATATAGTTCCCTTCTGAGAAAGTGTAGTGCACCCATGGTTTGATTTTCTCTTTCAGAATATTCATGTTGTCAGTACCTGTCATGTAAAAACCCAGTTTTAAGCCAAATCAGTGGTGTCTTTCAAACATTGGAGTCTGATGAAGGCTTTCCACTAGAACCAGAATGTCCATAAATGCCATCTATCCTCCTTTTAACATTGTAAACAGTCGTTTTGGTTGTTCCTACACGCCTTGTGATCTCTGAATGAGTAGTTAACACATGATTAAATATTGTGATATGGATTTGTTGGCCTCATTTTTTAGACATCTTTGATGTGACGAACTTTTTAGAAAAAAACATTATCTGCCTATATGTATCAGCTTTCATTAATTTCCCAAAAATTTTAATATAACAATGACAACAATAATGTTTTTGAGTCTAACAAATAATTTGTTACATAAAGTAATTTAAGACAAATTTATGATTAAGTTCGAAGTTTTTATTTCTGCGATCAAATAATTGAAAAATTAGATTTTACATTATTGAGTATAATATCCTATTTTTACTCAATTGCTATTTTTTACGATGTAGCAATGAAGATATCGTATTATTAAAGAAAAGATGATTATAGGACATCATCTGTTGAAATAAAAATATACTCAAAATTTTAAAAAAAGGTGATAAAAGTTACTTAAATAAATTTTTTTGAATGACATTTTAAGATTTACAATATTATAAATTTTAACAATTTTCCGCTGATTCACATTTCATTGGCAACGATGTTAAATAAATTGAATTAATAAATATATATCAAATGCTCTGTCAGCAACAAAAGCTTTTAAATTAATAAAAATCTTTTAAGTAATCATTTGGGATGTATGCTTTCGATTCTATATATATATGAACCTTCTTCATTTACTTATTCTTGAATAACTTTTTTTTTACACACGTACAACTTTAAATTAATATAACACTAATTTATACAAGAAAAATAAACTAAATTAGACGTATTCAAGATTATTGACAAATAAGATAAAATTGTCAATAAATGGTATTCTTCTAAATTTGTAAAAAAAAAAAAAGATGTATTGAATTTTAGATACTATAATATTTACGCTTTCTTGATTATGGTCTGTTTATAAGCAGTTTTCTTATTTTGCTCTTAAATACAATTTTAAATTTGAATAAAATGTCAAGTTATCCTAAATTACTTTCCGACAAAATATATAAATAAAAAATGACTTGGTGTTGCTATAGTATTTTTAAAGAATTAACTAGCCTTATGATCTATCAAACATGCTCCTGAGAGAAAAAGTTTTGGTTACGATCATGTATTTTAACCAATAAAGAAAATTAAAAATTCTTATGTCGAAAATTAACCTTAATGACCGTTAAAACCTTGACCTAAACATTATATTTTTCTCCTGGTTGAAGTATTGACCAAATAATTGAGTCGAATGGTTATTGTCATTTCTTTGAGTATATGTAATGTTGAATTTAACCACTTTCTCTTAAAATGAGCTTATATCTTTCGAAGCTTCACTGAATTTGTAATTCCCTTTTTATCATTCCTTTTATATTCCAAGATTCTTGACCACACTGTCCCCCATCCAAAACTATTCTAAGCTAGTTGAACAGTATGATATTTCAAAAGATTTTGTAAGAAACTATTGTATATTTTACCGGATGTGTGATCCTTTTTGCAGTAATTATCCT
This sequence comes from Lepeophtheirus salmonis, assembly GCF_016086655.4. Taxonomy (NCBI): domain Eukaryota; kingdom Metazoa; phylum Arthropoda; class Copepoda; order Siphonostomatoida; family Caligidae; genus Lepeophtheirus; species Lepeophtheirus salmonis. The sequence continues at coordinate 62,249,038 of NC_052135.2, forward strand.
GCTAAGTCTTCCTCTAAATAAAAGACTAGCATTTATTTTTTATACCTTATCTTCATAGAACGGTGTTATTTGTTACAGATTTGTTACTAAGGCAATAACATCTAATTAACAAGACTTGTTGTCAAGTAACTAACAATATCAAATAAAATGTAATTGCTTCCATCTATGAAATGGAGAACCCATAAATAATTTTCCTATTCGAACACTTTTTTCCCTATTATTAAGAGTATTTCTTAATCTGAAAATACAGCAGAAAGGCTCGAACCTATTGTGAGTTCAATAAGTATCGAAATGGTAGAGTAAAATCCCTTCCATTAAAACAATTTGGTATAATTTAATTAAATGACCTAACAACAAATGGTATATAGCCAAATGTATTGCGCCAAATATGTATCTAGATATATAACTCTTCCCAAAGATATAAAAGAATCTGACGAAAACCTCCGTAAGTTGTCTATTGTAAGATACGACTAATGATGTTACTATATAATCTTTGCTTCTCTTTACAGAACTCCACTTATAAATTCAATTAAAAGAGTGAATTCGTAAAGATTTTGCAGGTAATTAAAAACTAATTCATGGCGCCCTCAACCCATGAAGAGAACAAAAAACTTAATATAGAGAAAATTTGATCACAGGATTACCTTTTCACTACTTGGTTTATTGCTTTGTCATATATCACTTTGAGCATCGTTGTCTCTCTTCAAATGACAATTTAATATAATTTTTGGATCTGCATATATTTATTACTTGAGTTATGAAAGAAGAAACTATGTGACAGGCTTTTTTTAGTTGACTTTAATTTGCAAATCAGTGACAACTCTAGCAGAATTTTGAGTTTTTTTATTTTTTATAAATGATTATTTGAATTAAGCAACCATGAATCTATGTTTTAGATGTTCAAAATCAAATAAAATAATTAACTATTCCCTCACTTGTCATAAATTATTATTATTACATATTATAGTACCCATTGTTCCATGTAAACAATGTACATTGATTTTGTGACTGTCTGGACTTTCATATATATATATACATATATAAATTTGGTTAATTTAACAAGAGATTTACTCACTAATCAAATTTTCCAATAATGTGTGTAGGCTAATTTTATGAAATGGAGCTTCATCTATATGTATTTCACAATTTTATTATAGGGTGTTTTCTGATCTGCATTATGAATTAAGTTTGACTTTTTAATTACTGATTTAGATATCTCTCATATGTATATTTTTATATCCTATAATTATTTTGCACAATAATCATAAAAGTTGTGTTTACATATTTGATGTCGATTATTTTTAAGGTTAAATTAATTATTATATTTACATAATTACGTTTTTGCAATCTGCATTTTTTTTTTGTGTGTGTTTGTAATTTACGTAGGTTCAGGGATGTACTTTTACAATCTGTAGCATCAAATAACAAAAGTTATCCAATACATTCATAAACTAATTTTTGAATCACTTTTCGTTTGGATTATGTCATGACATGAATATAACTTACTCTTTATGGTCAAATAAAGTTTCTGGAAAATTAACAATGGAAATTTATTATTTATTTGGGAACATAATAACAAAGCTGTTTCGAAGTCAAGTTTAGAATATCTCTGTTCAAATCCAAGTAGAATCCCAATTATTTTTTAACGTCGTTACCTTTACTGTATCACACAACCTTTCTTACAAAAAAACAGAAACCCGACCCGAAATCAGTTGGTAGCCAGCCAATTATTCCCAACTAAGGTAATTATTGTTTACAAATTACAATAACTAAAATCAAACAACGTTCATAACACTTATAAGGGAGAAAGAAGCAGAAGAATTGACAGTTGACGACCCAATGCAATATAAATGTTTATGTTAGTGACGTAATGTTGTGTCCTCTTTGAGTTTGAGTCGAACATGAAGTCGCAGTTTAATAAGATAAAAGTTGTACTCGATTTACAGTCCACATCTTTGAGTCATAATTAATATTATGTCAAATTTAATCATATAAAACGATAAACGACAACTACATATGAAAGAGAGTATCAAGCGTGTATTTTTTAATTTTGATTCATTATTTTCATTGAATAGCTCTAGGGACTCAATACTTATGACTCGACTTACATACGAGTCCTTACTTTAAAGAATTTCGAATCGACTGGATTTCACTGTCAAAGAGACGCATCTTGAATTGGTCTTGAGACATTCTTGAATTTTACATTCTTTTTAACAAAAGTTGTCAATACAAACTACAATATATTTTTTAATGGAACATTTTCTCACAGATATTTCAATTATTTTACAGCATATAAAGTACTCATTTCAGTATCTTTCATTATGAAAAAAATCAATTGAAGTATGATTTATGGACATTATATGAACTCAAATAAAATCTGACAGATCGTACAGGACTTGAGCCTGAATTTTATAGATCTTGGACTTATTTCAAAGACTAGAGACTTTACTTCTACTTTCAGTACAAGGACTTTTTCCATCTCTGAATTTTAATTTAGAGTTTAATGAGGCAAGTCAAGTACTACTCGTAAACAGGTACAGGCACAATTAATGAAGTAATTGCACAAGCTACTAGCCTTATAAAATCTTATAAAAGCGAAGGATTTTTTTAAATAGAAAAGAAAACGACAAAGCTCGGTACAAATTAATCTCTTGAACTCAATGTTTGTAGGTTCGATTCACAATCGCTCCGACAGAAGTCCATTTATGTTATGTATATGGACTTCAAAGGCAATTTCAGGGTTAAATGGAGTAAAGGTAATACATAGAGTTGACATGTTTGTAATCAAAAACCTTCTTTAGAAATTTGGAAAGAAAAAAGGTATGTTTTTTGTCTATTATTTAATAGGACGTCGTTTGTTAACTTCTCCCTAAGAAGTAAGCATTCTCGTCTATCTTTGGTGTAAATTGTTTTTAATAATGCATCATAAAATAAGTATATATTATTTTAAATGTAATTATAATATTTTATCTGCACTAAATATGATATTTTAAATGTAGAAGGTTCTCCTTTTTATATCAGTATTTCATTTTCTTCCCTCCCTCCCCCTCAAAAAAATATATTAATAATTATATAACTCTTTTTATCTTATGTCTTCAGTAGTATCACATGTCACGCTTCCTCCTTCTCCTCGCACTCTTCTTTTCCTAAAAAAATGTCAACCCTAGAAATACTATAATGTTTACTTATATTTAAGGATGGGATTTTTTAAAAGATTTAAAAGTACTGCTTTTAATCAATTATTTTTGTTTTAGCAAATAAAGTTTATGTCTTCAATGAAATTATTGTAATTATTGTCTCTGGATAAAAATGCCTTGTAATTTGTCTTCTTCAAATATTCTGAGTGCAGTTTTAGGCTTAAGATTCTCCCTTGATGAAAAAGTAGGATCCTGGAATAAGGTGATGCCAACTCCTTGATCAATACAAAATGTGATTGTTCGTTGGATTTCCATTAAAGATGAGTTCATTAATTAAAATAACAATATCTACTTTTTATGATTTTTGAATGTATTATTGATATCGTCAAATTTCAATTTCCAATTCCGATTACTTTGGGAATAATTAACCTATGTTTCACTGCAGAAAGTTTTGAACTATTTTGCCTGTTATATTTCTGCAAAAGTTCTAGAATTGCTTTGAAATTGGTTGGAACAGTACCTTTCTTTAGTTGAGGCCGCTCAGTTCTAAGAGTTCTTTAACAATGAGCCTAAAAAAGAATTGAACATATATTTGGAGATTTAGAGGGCTTAAATTTGGACCTCATGGTGTTTATAATTCACTCTCTAAGTCAAATAATGAAACATAATTTTCTTCATAGTTGAGAAATCACATTAATAATATGTTAATAATTAATTATGAATTTAAATTTTAAGGGACTCATCCCTAGGAATATCTTTTTAAGCTTACATTTTTACAATATTTTATATAACCAGATTTATATCTGTAGTGAAACGGGGAGCTACTAGGTATTTTCATCTTTAAAATCAAGTTATATTAAATTATTCAAATATGATATTGCATAATTAATAACTATAATAAACATAAGATACTAGTAAATATTTTTGTATCATATAATCAGTCGATGAAACAATTAGCAGCAAAGATTGACAATAATATTTACTTCTAAAGGCGAACATAACATCACCCAACTTGTCAAATAATGAATAAAAGTAAGAAAAAGCACCTGCAACAACTATTATCATTTTCTAATCGCTCAACTTAATTTTTCTTTTCTTTTTTCCCTTCTTACCATATTGCTTATCCGTGCAACTCTATCTGACGAATTAAAGGAAATATTCTGTGATACCAAGAATAGTGTCTTGCACATTTATCCTTACCCTAGGCTCCACTCACGTTAAAATCATTCTCGGTGTTGCTATCCTTACTGTGTCCGTAAATAGGGATAATCTGATAATCCCTTTACATATACCGACTGGTCTATTAAAATCTAAAAAATGAGTAATTCAATAATTAATTAAGCTTGGACGATTGAAATTAAAGTATCTCCAGGGCCACTGTTTACCCTGTCAGCAAGTCCGAAACGTTGGAGGCCTCTGATAAAAAAAAACAGGCCTATCCCTTCAAATCCATGAATGTCCATGCAAGATATCTAGGAGTTTTACATAAGATTGTACGGAGAGCTATTATTAAAGCTTTTTGGCCCCATAGAGCCTGATGTCAACCCCCTTGACTACACCTTTGTGGTGTATGTCAAGAGGAAGGCCTCCAGTGCCCTTTATCTAAACACCGAGGCCATCAAAACCACTGTCAGTCAGCACTGGGAAGCCATGAGAGAGGACTAAAACGCAGCGTATTCCAGGCCTTCAGCCGCCACCGGGAAGGCAGCATTGCCGATAAGGGCTACTAAATTAATGATTAGGAGAGCTCATATACACATCGGTTTATAATATTAATTTTGTTGAAATTATATTCTTAATTAATAAATTATATCTTGTTGAAGTATAAAATTCAAAAGTGTTCAGATTTTAAGTGGACCACTCGGTATTTAATATTCATTTTCTTATTGTAATTTGAATATCATTACAACACAATAAAGAATCAAATGAACGTCAACACCCTTTAAAAAAATGTTATTAAAAGGGCTAACACAATCTGCATACTAAATTTAAAGTCTTAATATTCTTAGCACATATAAACATTCAAATGCAATATGCAGCCCTAAAAAGGATCAATTGGAATAATTCGAAGATATAAATTGACGATAATCATTCCACAATTAATGTTGAAAAAAATAATTTCATCTTGTTTTGACGTTGACGGACTCTATATACCTCAGAGTTTAGACTGTACCAAAATGACAAAGTAAAGAATTTGGTATCGCAGGATATTTTATATTTGATTCACCTTAACAAGAAAATAACCATTAATATTCCAAATGTGATAATCTTTGAGAATTTAAAGGACATATACTTGGTCTAATGTAATAAATAGCTACAATAGTGTTTCTGGCATAAATGAACTCTGGAAGTATATTTGATAATAATATATTTGGCACTTTGTATCAAAAAGGAAGATTTGAGTAGTAAAAATAAAGAAATAAAACAAAATGGAGCTCGTAATACGTGGTACAAAAAGAGTATCTTTATTTAATTGCGACATCTTTAGAACTAAAATACTCATAACTTGAGACGCATGTGAGCATTTTGTGTTACTGTTTTTGAAAGATACAGTTCTATTCTATAATACTTTATTTTATAAAAATCCTATATATCGATTCAACTTGATGATTTTATTCGAACAACAAGAAAAAATATTTTTTTACAGATTTTCATACATAAAGTACCTTTTTTTCAGATGAATAAAATGCAATAGATCCTATGATACCAAGGTCTGAACTTTTGTCGTTACGGTACAGTCTAAACGATATCTACTTAATAATTTCAGCAAAATCTAATAAAAAAAATTAAGACTTTGATAACAACTTTTTAAAAACTCATGATTATCCAAAGAAAAATAGATATATGTATATTAAATGTTCAAGAACTCAAAACTTGAGATTCATCGATACATGGTTCTCTTAAACCTTGAACATAATCCCAATAATTATTATTATGTTAATGTTTTTGAGAGAATTCAAGTGGAGTATGAAGTTAGAGTATCTAATTAATGAAATATGTTGAAAAGATAGGATCATCATTATATCCAATTTAAAAAATGAAATTTCTGACAAAGATAATAATTTGAGGATGATAATTGCTTGAGAATCAGAGTAAGAAATGGTTATAACATACATAATAAAGTATGTAGGTTTCATCAATAGCATTGGTTCAATTAACAACGCATTTAGATAATAGTATATAGACATATGTATTGTATGTAGATGTATAAGAATTAGGAACATATTATAATGTATAGGAAGCCCCTTAGAGAAAGAATTATTTGAGTTCATTAGTTACCTACTTTATGGACTTTATGAGTTGGTTAAGTTAATTTGTGAGGATTTACATATATCAACAAATGTAGGTACATTCTATATAATATGTATGCACTGTGCTTGGGATACATAAACAAGCGATGGAATAGCCAAAATAAAAAATACATTAGTCATCATAACAAACAATGGTGTGTAAACTAAATACACCATATACAGGGTTAGGCACCAAAACGTGGACTCCAGAAATTGCTTTATGAATACTTCAATAATAACTCCCCCCCCCAAAAAAAAAAAAAAAATTACAAAACTTGTAAACAAGGGCTGTACAAACTTGAATACTCAATATGGACACCTCCGGCCTCAGTGGGCACCCTACAGCCTTGACTTAAATCTGCTTGACTATACGTTCTGGCAACACGTTGAGTCAAATGCATGCACAATCTGCAAAATCAAATGGTATTAGTTAGACAATTCTATCCAATTATCGAAGTATTATTTTATGAATGTTGAAAATTGTGAACAGGTTAATATGAAATAGTTTTAATTCAACCAATCAAGGCTCAGAACTGATAGGGGTAAACGGAGCAGAAACATACACAACTCATGACACAATAGAATGTACATTTTTATGACAGTAATATAAAGATGTGCATAGTTAGATAGGTTCCAGAACAGTATAAATTTTTTGAGACCAATCAAAATTGATCTTTGTGTCAGTCCCGAAAGAAAAATCAATTGGAATAAATCCAATAAAAAAATTATATCTGGATCGGTGTGGACCAATATTTTAATGCACTGTGGATGACGCAAATTATGATTTCAAAAGAGCAAATAACAATTCCGGAGGGACTGTTAGCACTTTTAAGTTGAGGAAGGGCATTTAGGGATATCTCTTAATTATGTAAAATCGGGGAGAGGGCTTTTTGGGGTTACAGAAAATTTAGAAAAGACATTACCCCCTCTAATGATCCTTTAAACGATTCAATGACGTCACAACAGATTTACAGAGACTTATTTCAATTTGAAACTGACTAAATAAAGGACACTTGTTTGATAGCTATTAAATTTCGATCTACGATCAAAGATAAATTCTAAGCTGCGGTATCGGAAGGAATCTCTGTAGATGAGATCGACGTAAAAAAAATCGTTCTCGGATCGAGTCTTATATGTACTACATTTAATTACTCTGTCTTTTGTAATGAAAATATTCACATATTCATAAATTGAACGTAAGAAAACTCCTTATTTAATCAATTTAAAATATCTGATCTTTATCAGAACGTTCGGAGGAAGGATAGAAATCGTGAATACCAAACTAATAAAGTAACCGAGTGTTTCAAGACCATTTTTTAGCAGTATATATATGTAGATGTACAGAGGGCATGGTTTAATGAAGAGAAGGAAACAAGGCGTATTTGACAATGAATGAAGGTCGTTTCGAGGGGTTTGTATATACAATGTACATACTCATGTTTCTATCTTAGAAATAGTAGGTAAGTAGGTTGAAATCTTTTTTTTTCCAACCACTTCCAGAACCATTTACTGAATACTTTGGAATGGCTCCTTTAACATCATCATTCTATAAGAATAGGTGAAAGATTTAGTGGCTCAGCTCCAAAGTACAAAATAGAATATAAGCAGTGAAGGACCAGCAACTCCCTTTGTGGATCCATGATTACGTCTCTCCAGCAATTATAATCTTTAACTCCCTCTCCATCGATGGGAAATACTTATACAAAATAAAGAATATTTGCAAACAATTTTTTGTCAAAACAGGCACGAGATCCTTTCTTCTTTATCTGATTTATATATTTGATCTCTGGATCTGCCTGTTTTTCTTTTTCGTTTTTCTTCTCGTGTTGTTACCCTTATTTTAATTAAATTGTCGTTTCGTTGTTTTTTACAGCAAAAATGTTAAAAATTGTGTGTAGCCTAGTTTACTTAAGTTTCGAACCATTTACCAGAACTGAGGACTTGTACTGACGACACAAACTCGAAATCTACTTAAGTTTAATCTAATTATACTGCAACTTCAAAATGAAAAGATTTATATCTTATATTTTAAAGGATATATTGTTAAGTACTTGGGAGATTCAGAAGGAAAAGTTACAGTTTTGTCCAAAAATCGGTAACAATTAAAACTTTAGGGCAGATGTGCTACCTCAAAATATTTCTTGATAGTGCTCTATTTTGGTATTACATATTTCCTTATGAAAAGGAACCATTTTGAGCTGTACTTTTCCAAAAGAAGTTTATTCATAACTTACATATATATCAGGTGTTAATTTAATTCTGGTGCACTTCTTTAAAAAACGATGATTTTTAAGTTTTTTTGATTGACCAGGTGGAGTTGCACTGATTAAGTATAATTAAACATTATATTATTACAATAACTAGGAATCGACTTGGAATTCCATATACATAAAATATATCTTCTTCTCTACTAATGTCCGAGACGCTAACTAAAGCACATTGAGTTCAATTGGATAATTTCTACCGAGAGCGTTGTCCATGGAGCTACGTTATTCCGTTAAAAATATTTATTAAGGTATGATGAATCGCAATTTTAAAGTTTAGAAAGCTTTAATTATTCAACTGTTAATGTTTTGGGCTCTCAAAAAAATGTTCTTAAATTTCTTAACCTTTTACAAAGATACGAAACGAAATCCACCAATATATCTCATACAGACTGTGCGCAAATGCCAAAGTGTACGAAATTTGCAAAAAAAAAATACTTCATCACATGACCTCAAGCCTCATATAATATGGGCGTTTAGTGAGACCAGTACATGTGCCAAAAGTGAATCAAATTTGAGTGTTCTGAAGGAAAGAATAAACAAGAAAAAGGAAAAAAATTGAGGCAGACGCAATTTTTCATCTCTGCTCGTGACTCTGTGACTGTTTAAAGCCCGATATTAAGGCTTAAGATTTTCATTTTGAATCAAATATGTCATGCATGTATTTTGAAGAACATGTATCAGGCATCATACACGTATAAGAGACAAGTACATGAATGTTCTATTAATCTTAAACGTATCAATGTACACCAGGTGTAAGTGCATACTTTTATTTAAAAAGTTTTGACACGAGAATTTTAGTTTTTGATTTATCCTAAAATTCAAATAGTTTTTATATTGTAAAAATTATTTGATTATTTACATGCTGTTTTTTTTATACTTTTGTCTAAGTATATGTAGCATAGTTTGGTATATTTTCCCCCAGACTCTCCTACCGGGGAACGTATTTTACATCCCCCCAAAAATATTCATAGCTCCTAAGGTGTTTTTTTCCTTTTTTTCATATGTTCACTTTTCTATTTCAGTCCAGTATTAATATTGACGTAATCGTTGATTTGTTGAGCTCAACTGATTTATGTTTAACAATATGTATTTTTATATTATTTAATTGAGAATAGTTCAATAGGGGAAGAGAATGATGTAATTAGCAAGATACTTAATAATTTTGAGTCCTTTTTTCCCCTACTTTCTTTTGGGAGTAAAAGTTAAGAGATACAATTCAAGTTATCATGCTACAAATAAAGTAAAATAAGCGTGTATACTTTTAAAAATAGATGGCAAATTCATTTACTTTTGACGGCAAAAATTAAGTGTTGGCACGAAATACTATCCAGCTAATATTGTCTAAAAAATTGGATCCTTAAGAAAACTTTGTCAATCATGATTGGAAATCAAAGGGAATCTGCCATATCTTATATCAAGAAGGAAATAGTAAGCCATCAAATCCTACCCAAAGATATTTATAAGGCACCATAAAATAAGAAAATAATAAGTAGACGTCTCAAACCACCAAATGACTTGGCTTGGGCAGCAATTTCATCCAATAGGAAGATAGTTTCACTAATTTTTTTCGTGATCAATTAGTAAAAATCAATTCCCAAACCCACATAGACACCAATCTGTCACCTTGGTTCGTAAAAAATACAAAAAAGTATGTTTTTGTATAAGATTCTGCACCTACTCATTTCTCCAAAAAAACAAAGCATTAGATGAGATTTAATATGCGATATAGCTTAAATATATTTGGCTGCTTTCTTCACTAGATTTCAATCGTATATCCCTATTTTACATAAAGATATATGTAGGTGAAGTTTAATCAATCTAGCTATCATGAAGTTACCTCTTTAAAACGTATTATTATACGGGAATGGAACAAAATTCATGAAAAAAATATATTCGTGACTCCTGCAACGCTCTAAAAAAACCCTTTGGAGTTCGTAATTCAAAAACAATATGAATATATTGAATAACTTTAAAATATTTCTTATTTATAGGTATATAATAATGAATAAAAAAACAATAAATAACTGTTTTGACAGACTTCAAATTTTGGCTTTATATTTAATGATATGTGTGAACACTTATTGTTATAATACTGTATTTATATTTTTGAAGCTTATTTTTATAGAAAATTGATTATTTTTTTGAGGTAACATACAAATACATCTGAATATATGTTAAACCAAAATTGTGTAATTATTTCAAAAAAAGAACTTTAATCTACTCCCTTTGATATTTTCTAATATAATTTCCTTTATGACAGCGTGTTTAAATATTTGCTTTGCTTTTACTGTTTATAAAACAGTGTTCCATAGCCAAACAAGGATATATTTATGTAATCTGTAAGGTTAATCTATATATTTATGTCATCAGAATAATACTTAATAATAAAAAGAAATTTTAATTACCTCCGCCAAAAAAGTTTTAAATTTATGTATTTGCCTCTGTTCGTCACCAGGCTTACGGCAAAAGTTACGAATGGATTATGATTTAACTTTGTACGATGATTATACATGGTCACAGAAGGAGCACATTAAATTTTTTGAGAGGTCAAGGCAGCACAAAAATTTTTATTATTTCTTTTCAGGTAACATACAAATACATCCGAATATATCATCATATATACATTCAGTATACATCAGTATATATGTAAAACCAAAATTGCTCAATTATTTAAAAAAAAAAAAACTTTAATCTTCTCCCTTTGATAATTTCTAATGTAATTTCCTTTATGACAGCATGTTTAAATATTTTATTTTGCTTTTACTGTTTATAAAACAGTGTTCCAAAGCCGAAGAAGGATATATTTATGTAATTTATTGAAGAAAATTGAGCAAGGAATCATTTGTTAATATGGATGTTAACATACGCCATTAAAGATTTTCGATAAATAAACACACTATGAATTAGATTATTTTTTATTTAGGGCGTACCCTTATTATACACTGGCAAGAAAAAGTTAGGAAAAAAAGGAATTTCTAACTACCTAAGACTTTATTATAAGGTAATACAGTAATTAGGCTATTAAAATGAAGAAAAATTAAGGTTGAATATGGGTATCAATATTTATTTGTAAAAAATCAAAGTATTTATGTTTAAATTTTAGCTTCATCAAAAAGTCCTCCCTTTGCCGCCATAACTGCTTTATAGACTTTTGTCATTCTTACGGTTAGTTTTTTATGATAGGCAGATGTGATATCATTCCAATCATTCTTCAAAATGTTTTACAACCATTCTAACTTCTGGGAGATTGAGTTCACCATTGCATAATAGATAGACGTGAGAGGCTTCTTTCTTTTCCAAAAAGTTTTTGCAGCGCTTGGATATATGTTTTGGGTCGTGTTCTTGTTGAAAAATAAACTTCCTTCCAATTAATCTTTGTCCAGAAGGAATGGCTTGTGCCTTCAGGATAGAATGAAGAAATTAACTACCAATCTCTCATACATACAAGAGACAAATATTAGAAATGAAATGAAGCCTGGCTAAAACAGCTAAATTTTTACAGACAAGTTATTAAAAAATATATTATGAATCTATTTTTTTCATAATAATTTTCATCGGGTTAAACTAAAAAATAGTGATAAAGTCATAAGCATTGATGAAAAGGACAAAAGAGTATTTTTTTTTTCAAACTTTTTCTTGCCGATCTATATTTCATATTGAATTATGTTATCAATGGCTTAAATAACTACATAATTTAGTAAAACTAGTCAATAGACAACAATTGAAGGGGTTTCATTCCTTGGGCCATAATACTTAGAATTATAAGAAATATCTTCCTCCTTTAAACATAATGATGATACATACTAAGTCAAACTCAGAAATCCTCTTCTTCCTTCATTTACCTAATTCCCTTTTTTAATTAGTATTAAAACACGTTCTCCTTTTTTCCATTAGTACAAAAATTTGTTTTTGCTTTCGAGAAATCCCATCCTTATCCATGCTTCAACTGTTCCCAGTTTCCCCCCTAACCGAAAAAATGGCATAATTCACTAAAGCAAGTAAGTCCATCTGTACATGACTAATTGTTCAGTGTACTCAACTCTTTCTCCCCTTAAAAGAATTGAAAGTCTTTATTTGACAAATCCTTTGAGCAAGAAATACACATAATATTAATGACTTCGTCATAAATCTCAGACTTCTTTTAACGAGCATTACTAATCATAAGGTAATATTATAATAAGCATGTATACACCTATACATGTTAGTGTTGCGATTCAGTTTGGAAATTATGAACTAATCAAAAGAAGTTATAATGTCTTGTGACCATATCAACTTTTGTGTTAGAAGAAGATTGGTGAGTATAAAGATACTCTTAAGAAAAGATAGGCGATCAACGCATACATATAAAAAAAGAGGCATCACTTGGATTTCCTATTGGCTTAAAATGATATACTTCAATATGTTGAGTTTCATTATTAGGGATGGCATTTGTGTAGAGAAAGAGGACAGTTTTATTCTTCTTTCTCTACAAAAGTGAGTTAACAAAAATTTGCCATATATTTTTTTGGTAAATTATTACTTAAACCTTTAGGGCAGAATATATCCCATAAGAAATCCTTTAGTTAAGTGTTAATTACGTCAATTGAGCAAAAACTGCTTAAATGGGGTTATATAAAGTTATACAATGGCTTATTTTGAGGTAATTATGGTTAATATTTCTAGTGGTTCAATGTCTGAAATTGAAAGTCAATGGTTTGTGAACTATTAAATTTAAATCGAGGATTTTCGATCAAAATATGGGTCTAAACGGTTTCACTTAAGACTTGAGGGTAGAAAAATTGCACCAACACTAATATAATTAATATACATTTATGTAAATATACAGTTTGATGTGAATAAATGAAACCTATTAAGTCCTTGTACCGTAATAGAGTAATGTAATATTCTTTGTATAAATTATTATATAATTAACGACACTAAATACCTCTTAAATGTATATTTCTTTAATTCATTAGTATTTCATTATAGGTTGGTACACAATGGATATGTGAACATGACTCGCAATTTCCATAATGCAGTATTGAGTTTGCTTTGTGTCACTATAAAACATAACTCAAATTACTTTTAGATATTGACAATATTGATATTCATTTTCTGCTTAATCTGATTACAAATTGGAGGGATCAATGAATCTTTTGTGGATATTTAAAGGAATGATTGACCATTTTATTGGCGAGCCGATTAATAATACGTACTTTCTTAACCTTTGTGACCAGGGCGGCATATATATGTTAATTAAAAACGGACAACATCCATTTTAATACTATAATTTATTATAAAAAAACTAAAGTCATTTTTAAGATCCCTGGCCTGGTCAAATCAGTCATCCATTCAACTAATTTATGCTCTATGTCAAAGACATCCGGTTCAGTAAAAATGTCTCATAAAAGTAAATGGTCATTTTTATAGTGATATCTTCTAAAAAAATTAATTTATAAAAAAAGGCAAAATAAAACAATTATAAGAAGAAGCAATTATCAACTGTTGATTTTCTACTTAACTTATCCCTTATTAGTATTTAAAACATTAATTGCTTGAAATTTAATTACTTGTTAAGCGTTTAACAATTACTATTACTATCCAGGATAGTCCCCCAGTTTGGGAGTTGTTGTTGTTTTTTTTACCACAAATGTATCTGTGCTTTTTTTTAACAATATAGAGGAAAGTCTGAGAGATACAATAGATATTGCTTTGGGTTTAATCTGTATATAAGTATATACTCGTATAATACATTTCGTGTGTATCCTTTATGGGTGCCCACATCCTTGGGCCTAGGTGAGTAAACTTTGTATGAGTGCCTCTATTGAACCTGGTCAGACGAGACGTGGGCGCCGCTATTTGGGAAAGTCATGTAAGGGGGGCTTATTCTATTTCCAAAACAAGAAAACTATCTTTTGGAGCTGAAGGAGATTAGATAAGGATTTGAGTTATAAATCAAAAAGGGACTGGCGTCTAAAAAAACAGCTATACGAATCAAGACGTTTTTAGAATTTATTCAAAATGAAAAGTTATGGACCAAATAATAAATTGTACCTTTTTTTCTCAGCTGCAAAAAAAATGCAAGAAGACGATGGAAATTAGGATTTGTATAGAAAAATGAAGTTTGTAGAAATATCTTTTTTTTCTCTCTCTATTTTTCATCTGATGTCAACTTTGAAGAAGAAATACAACAAAAAGATGCATTTTGGACATTAAACTTTAAACCCCTAAATTACAATCTAGTATTTTGATTTTTCAGCTTGTTTTATTACATAATTTTTGCAATATTTGCATAAATGAACCTGTTGTCGAGTGTTAATTCTTCGCCAAAATTATTCTCCATAACTTTTTCGGTTTTGCAACTCCGAAAAAAATCTTTGTTGTTTCGTGTTCTTCTTTATAATGCTGATAAATTCTATTAATTATTTTTTGCAAAATTAGAGGGAAACAGTTTTTTTTAAATTTTCTTTGTGAATTTCGATTTTGCAATTTTTTGACAAAATGAAAGATGGTCTTCTCATCTACACAATTTTTTCATACATATATACTCGTACATTATTTGAAACCATAACACCAGAGCGATATTATGATACTCGCCCGCATCAAAGGGGTCTAAACTTTAAGAAGACATAACATTCCCCACTATCATGTGATTTACCACTCCCTCCTTGGCCCGAGCATCAACTAGGTAACCCTTTGCTTGTTGATTTATATTTCAAACTATTTAAATGAAGACACTTTATCGGAATCATATTTTTTTATTTTTTTTTCATAAACGCTTTTTAGTGGGTCAGAAAAATGTATTTTACATGCCACTTGAAACAAGTAGTTTGCCCACCCCAGCACACCTCTGTTTTTTGTGTCTTAGGTCATCGAGATTAAGGATAAAGTGACAGATTGTTTTTGATCAAACTTCGTAAGAAAATTAAATATGGTCATAGTAAGAGGTCATTAAATTTTGAGAGGTCAAGTTCAAAGATCAATCTTACAAAAAATTTAAAAATGCATAATCGACCATAGATTTAAAACAAATTGACGTACATAACTAAATTTGATTTTAAGTGGAGGCTTTGGTTTAGTACCCATTCTAGTTTGTTTTTTGTTTTTTTTTCTCAAAATTATTCCAAAAGAACTAGTTGAATTTTTTTTAAAACTATTTTTGGTCTTTTTTATGATTATTTTAACTGAGTTTTAGAAGAAAAAAGTTGATCCATCGTTTCGCCTATCGTTATCAAAATTTTCATATATGTTGATTCCAGATTTGATTCCGTATAATTCAATTCTCATCTTCATGTTGTGGGACAAATAATGTTAGTTTTTTTTTGGTTTTTTTTTATGAACTATAATAAAACTAAGAAGATACGAGTGTTTTATTTATTTATGTCCGTAAAGGTGATAAATTCATATGTAACTACATACTCGTATTTTTATAAGACTCAGAAGAGGATTATGCGTATTAAGTTTTTAAACTAGAGATATTTATGTGATCCACAAAATTTATCATAACATCCATCATTACAAATGTTTGGGACCAAAATTAAAGTACTTCCATACCCTATGCAAGGAATACTTAGTGATGCAAATCGTGTATATTTTTTCGTTAATGTGGTTTTTTTTATTGGTAATCTGTAGAATGAATTTTCATTTTCTAAGCTGTTATAATTTTTATTTAACTCATAAGTAGTGAACTTCCTTTCCTACTACATTCCATTATATTGAAAACCTGATTGAACATTCGTGTGTGCTCATACATGAAGGACAGTAAACATGAGGATTTGTTGCCGAGTTGATTTTGTAAGTATTTGCTGGAGTCAGTGTAGAATTAAGGATCGACATCGCAATAATTAACGCCTTTGTTCCTGTTTTCTCCCCTCCTTCCCCATCACAGCTGTTTTTAGCTGATCTAATGAAACATCATGACAACTAAACTGCTCTTTCACCAACTTTTATGTAATTGTTAGGGTTACCACGTTGATTTTTTTTAACGTGCCTAAAATACTCCATTCATGAAACATGCACTCTTTTTCTCTCTTCCTTTGCTTACCCTTGGTTGTTCAGTGTTACTAGTAAGGCAGTAAAGGAATGATAGTCTGATTGGCTTTTTTGTTCTTACGGATATGTCTCCTTGCGACTTTGAAGCAAAGTAACGAAGGGGATCTGTTTATCAAAAGTAGATATTTGGTCATTATTATAACTTTTTTTTCCACGCAAGTTTTTTTTTAATGATACCACAGATGACGTCACTGTATCATTTTTTGTAATTTTCAGTTATGTTGTATACTACTCTTCACTCCTTTTGAATAATTTACATTGTTAATACAGTTATAAAGGTGAATTCATGGAGGCTGCGTAGTTAGTCATTGAGTAATATTCAAGGCTCCTAGCGGACAAAAAAAGTATAACAAAGAACTCTACCTTGTACAAATATTCACCACGTGCTCTTCGTTTCAACAATTGGTTTTTTTATGACACTGAACGAGCTCATATATTTCCTATGAATGATTCACAACAACGATATCGTCAACAAAAATAAAACAAACAAATAGTCCTACAAATATAATTCGGTAAGACTCAAATCCTCAACCCATAACTATTATTGTAAAAGTTTTAATAGAGCTTCTGAATATGTATTTAATTAAATTGTAAATTTTATTTTTATTACATCTCTTTGCTTAAACCATTCTCTCTATCTCCGTAATTGTAGCATCACTATTTATCCTAGGATAACATGCCAAAAAATGTAATTTATAATAATTAACATTTTGTCATTCTACATCAATTTTTGTAAAAAAAGATATTGTGCTTGCTGTACTTTAGGCCCTTTTTGGGCAAATACGACCTTAACCACCATACTTTTTGCTAGCCGGTGCCAACTCTAAGATAAGGGTTGCTTTTGTTGTCTAAACCAAGAATTTTTTTTCCATTTAACTAGTTATATCAATTTAAGCACTTAGACTATAAGAAAAAACTTTCATTACGTGCAAAATATTCAAAATTATTATAGAGTTCTATATTGTCATTTTATCAACTATATTCATACCAAGACCCCCATATTTCAAACATAGTTGCTTCACTACTGAAACAATTGATGATTCGTTTCTTCCCTAGGCGTCTAAACCATTATAGACTCCCAGATTATTAATATATAATACACATTTCATTTTTAAAAAAAATATTCAATAATGTTTTTAGATCATTTGTTAAAGGTGTTATATTTATTTTTCCCATTTGTTTTCAACAGATGAGAATATGGTTAAAAACTTCATTACAGCACATAATATCTCAATTTCTTTACCAACAAACATTTATGTGACGTCATTTGCAATAGCTAACGTTTTTGTTCCAGGATCAGGTGTTGGAGTTTGTTTGGTTCAAATATTGAAGGAATATAATATAGAGAAACAGATAAAGAATACTAGGGATAAGTCAAGGATATCATGCGTTGGAAACTAATGGCTCACAAGCCAGATCTGAGTCTTTTGATGGCAGCATCTTACTTGCAGACAAATCTTTCATAAAAAAATGATAATGTTAAAAATATTGTAGCACTCCTGGTGATAGCTGCTATCTTCAGTGTGGCGTGTAAATGATTAAATTTTTAGTTTTTATTAAAAGAATTAAACAGGAAAATAGGGACAAAAAAAATATTGATAAGGATTTCAAAGCACCCCTTCCTCCCTTAAAAGAATCCCCTGGTTATAATTCTGATTTCCGATTGTGTAAATGAACAGTGAATACACTTTATTAATAAAGAATTCAGAGAGTTATTTTACTTTAAAAGTGTTGGCCTTAAATAGTTCCTCATATTTACTTGAAATTAAGGTATTCAAGGTATTGTATGGCTCTCAATGAATTACATTTTCAAATATGTCTTGTTCATGGCTCTCTCAGCCAAAAAGTGTTCCCGACCCCTGCTTTAAACTAATGAAACTAAGAGTAGAATAATTATGATATGAATGAAGAATTGAATTAAAAAATTATGTAATGAATCTCTTGGGGAATTAAAATATTACTTGGGTTAATCTATATATTTATGTCATCAGAATAATACTTAATAACAAAAAGATATTTTAACTACCTCCAACAAAGAAGTTGAATATAATTTATGTTTTTGCCTCTGTTTGTTTGTCTGTCCATCACCAAGCTTACGGCAAAAGTTGCGAACTTTGTACGATGATTATATATGGTACAAAAAGAGCACATTAAATTTTTGAGAGGTCAAGGTAGCACAGAACGATAAAAATACATATTGAGGTACAGAGCTTAAATTGGTGTCCTTATATAGGTATAATAAAGATTATTTATATAGCAAAAAATCCAAATGAGGAAAAATGACCATAGGCAAAGGTTTCTGTCATTCATTTCATAACTATTCCACTAAATAATAAGATTGAGTAAATAGTATGTAATTGGTTAGAAAAAGAAAAAAAAAATAATGTTTGTTTAATTCATTGCCCTTTATAAGTAATTTTTATTAGTAAAAAAAAGAATATACAATTTGGCCTGAATTTTATACTTTTATTATTTTATTAGATAAAATTAGTAAAATCCTCTCAATTCCATTTATAAATATAAGCTAAAAACAAATAAAAATGTTTATTCGATAAAACCTATTGTATAAAGAGTGACCTCAAAAATCTCTTTATTTTTATCCTTACGGCATGTTAAAGAAGGAAGAATCGGTGATTTGTGCTTGTTATTTCATGTAAGAAGCAAAAATAAATGGTCGAGTCTATATTTATAGCAAGGAAAAAAGTTTTACTTTTCATACTACCTATTGTATGAAGCTATGAACGACGTTTATTTAAAAGAAAGGTATGAATACTTTAGACGTCATTACCATTATTTTATCTTGAAATCTTTCCTTCAAGATTAAACAAAAAAAACCGGCTCAAAATCAATTAGTTGTAGTAATGCTGTTCAGTATGATGGTACCGGGGTAAAACAGTGTTCTACTAAATTGATTTTAGAACAGGTTTTTGTAGCGCTACTACATCAAATATATACTTAACTGCCAATGGTGAAATTCCCCTAATTTCTTAAATAGAAAATTGTACTTTATTAAGCAAAAAAATAATACAAATTGTATTTATTAATGTCTTCAAATTACAAGGTGTAGAAGCTCTTCTCAAGTACGAAAAAGCACTGAAGAATGTAATAATCAGATCCGACTCCCAATCAGCAATTGCTGCAATCTTTAATCAACTTACTACTAGTAAAGAAGTTTTAAAATGTAAAGAAACCATCATCAAAGGAATGAGTGAGAAACATTTAGAATGGTGTAAAGGACATTCTGACATCACAAGAAATGAATTTGCAGACCATCTTTGCGAAGAGGGGTGCTGAGAGCCAAAATCAGTTTACTATTGGAACACCTCCAAGCTACATAAAGAAGTCGATATGGAAGAATTACAAAGGGCGGACCACCACATCAATAGATACTCAGCCCTATCTTACGAGAGACATCAAGCCATAAATGAGGAAAGCAAAGACATTTATACTTTAAAATGTGTGACATGTAAAAAAATAAAATATATAATTGAACAAAATTTTAATGTAAACTCGGTTTAGAATCAGCTGTAGTAGCACAAACTGTGTAGAAGTGTTCGTTCCCTTATATTTGTAAAATTTTATTTTATGTATGTAGGGCAAATATGTAATAATAAATATTTAACTAACTAAAAAAAGTCTTCAAATTTATAATCTAGTTCCTCTCCTACCCCAAAAAACCTGCGGACATGGTAGCCTGTAAAGGCAAGTGAATTGCACTTAATGACTTTTTTGTTTTATAATTGTAGTCCAATAATTTATTAGGCAACAGGATTTTCGACCCCCTCCCCCCAGCTAAAACCCGCATTTATTATTGTGATTGAAACCATAGAACACGAAAATGACCATAAAAGTTTACAATCGTAGTAGGTTTGTAATAATTAATTAATATTTTAGTCAGGCAGAAAAATATTAAATATTTTTCATATCCAATATATTTTACAACTATTTATTATTTTGATGTAAGTAATCTAATCTTATTTGATATTTTCCTCTCTCTAAAATATTAAAACTTATTACAATTAGTCAAATAATTGATTTAATTATATTTAATTTCGAAACATTTTTATGGAACCTTACATTTGCATATTTATTAAATGTTCTATAGGGAAATTAATGTTTTAACTGAAAAACTTAAGCAAAATTGAATTGTTTATTTATTTTTTATTTTTTTAAAGAATATCTTTTTTAAATTTAATATAAGGTGTATACTTTGGTTTTAGCTATAATGTAATGGAACTGAAACAAATAGGAAAAAAATAAAACTCTTCATTTTACATGATTATTGTATAGGAAATTTATGCAAGATAACTTAATTATCTTGTATAAATTAAGATTTTATCGTTCGAATTCCGGTATGTTTTTTATCAGTTCTTATTTCCATAGTTATTTCATTTCGGAATATGGCACTAAATTGAAATTATACGCTAAAAATATGATTTGCTTAAAAAAGGCTTTAAAGGCAAACCTTTTGCATCAGAAACTTTAACTGATCATTTTTGGGTTCTATGGCTGAAAAAACAATAATAACTGTGTAATTTAGGTGACGGGTGTTATAAGATCTGAACTTGGTTGCATAGTGTAATTATCAAAGAATATCTAGTACCAGTAATCAACCTATTCTTACACTGTATGCAATTATTATTCAAATAAATGTTTTAAATTGTCCACGGTTTGATAAGAGCCAATTCTAATTTAAAAAATCAGAGTTGAAACATTAATGATGGAAAATAAAAGTGTCAAAATTATATTATTATTATAAAAATATATTAAAATATGTTTTGATTTTTTATATAATTAATATCTGTTAATTAACCTGATTTACCATTTTTCCTCTAAAAACCAAAAAAAAAAAGACTCCAAAATTTTCTACAACTTTTTAGTTTTTGTATATTTCAAAGTAATATTCCTATATTCATATATTTTTTTGCTCAAAAAAGGTGTATTTCTACATAATTTACATACATACATATCATTAATATTTAGTACGTGATTTAATTTCAACTAATACAAATTCGTCATTCTAAAAATCCATACATATATACATTGAATAGCATTATTTTTGTAGCGGTTCCAGAAAAAAAAAGTATTGACATTTTGGTACTCTTTGATAAGTTTTGGACTAAGAATGTATAATAAAAATTCCCACAGGGGCATCTGCAG
Organism: Lepeophtheirus salmonis; assembly: GCF_016086655.4. Lineage (NCBI taxonomy): Eukaryota > Metazoa > Arthropoda > Copepoda > Siphonostomatoida > Caligidae > Lepeophtheirus > Lepeophtheirus salmonis. Next base: position 62,270,923 of record NC_052135.2, read on the forward strand.
AATTTTTGTTTGAAATTCAGTCTTGTCTCATAAATTTGTGTACTTTATTTAAAAAAAAGTTATGTATATACATATGTCAGCGTGTTTTTTTTTTTTTTTTTTTTTTTTCATTTTGTTGAAATGTGCAAGTGACAGAGTCAAAATTCGTTATTTTTGATTAAAAATACAATTGGCTAAGCTTAAGGAAAATTGAACACGGCTTGGAGATAGCTCACACAGCCTCAAAATTTGGAAAATTGCCATTTTGTTAAAAACAAACAAAAAAAAGTTACTTATTTCTCAATTTTTGTGTAAACAGTTCACGGTACAGCTTATCATGTTCTATAATTTTTTAAGGATGTCTTAATTTACTCTAAGAAATATTTTGTTGTTCTGAGAAAAAAATATTTATAATGTGAATTACAGTGCCAAATGGTTAAACAAAAAATTAATACATATAGAACGTGGTGCGTGCATTTTTTACATGCTGTAGAGTTTTCGATCGTGGTAAATAATATGGAGCTGTAGGGTTATATGGTCATTCATACTAACAATGCCATGACGAGTAGCTCTTTGCATACCTGAGACATTAAAGATACGATAACTCCCTTCAATTATTGTCTTCTGAAATGTTTGGCTAGCCGTGGGTATTTCCTAATTTTAAGACTAAAAAAAAGGTTCCATGAGTAAATTAAATATTTCAAAATCCCTTTTAAACAGTATTGGACTTTTTTAGCCCTACCTACAAATTTTATCCTAAATAAAGAGGTTTGAATTTTAGATATATTTTTAAAAAATGAAGTAAAACTGATTTTACTGGAAGGGGGCACAATAGAATGACTTATAGCTGCAGGAGCTTTTGGTAATTGATGTATCGTCCTTTCTAAATATGCTCTAAAAACTTGAGACAAGATCCATTGTTTAGTTTATGTACATAGACTAAGTATTTCATCATCTTTAAACAAAAGTAATTTCATCTCCTTTGTTAACAATATAATGAAAAAATCGATTATTTTGTCTGTAACAAATGCATAACTTTATAGTAAAATAAGTTACATTGTACAGAGTGGTCCATTAAAATATGAAACCTTTGAATTTTAAACTTCAACAAAATATAATTTATTACTTAACAATAGAATTTCAAGAAAATTAATAATATAAATATATGTGTGTCTGAGGTCTATTAATCATTAATGTAGCCACCCTCAGCGGCAATGATATCTTCCAGGCGGTGGAAGGCCTGGCACTTGCTGTGGATGTAGTAATCTGTCATGGCATACCAGTGTTAATTTACAGTCGCTTTGAGGGTCTCAGTGTTTGGATGATGGGCACTGCAGGCCTTTGGGTGCATGTCGAGGGGATTGGCTTTAGGTTGTAGGAGGACCAAAAAACAAAAAAAGGTTCAAAAGAACTCTAAAGACTCCTTCAATATAGTTTTGCAGTGGAGGAGATGAGTTTCTTTTATTGCTGGGGTCAAAAGTGGCCTCTCCACCCTTACAAGACTCTTTCCACCACCTTTTTTGATAGCTCTCTAGACAGTCTGGTGTGAAACTCCGAGATCTCTTGCATGGGTCCTCATGGACTTGAGGGGATTACCCTGGGTTATTTTCTTTAACTCCTCCGGTTCCAGTTTGGACTTTTTGAGAGAGCCCTTCCTCCTTTCCAACATTTTAGAACTGCTGACGCCGTAGACAGCGGTACAGGAGACGCTCAACTGCTTGGAGTGTGTGAATGGAAATTAGTCATTTTCGCTCAAGTGTCATTTTCTGGACTTATACATTAGCTAGAGAGCTCAAGTTTGTTAGGTTTTGTAACTAATTGTTTATACTTTAATATATCGAAATATGAATTAACTTCAATAACTCAACCTACATTAATTAATTAATTAGTAAGGGTTCAGATTTGAATGGGTCACCCTATATATGTACAGTATTTTATTTTATTCTCGCCCTATCTAACAACGAAATTCTTGATATAACATGAAGCTCTTTTACAACACGCAAATATTTAAATAATTTTTTGCCAGTCAAATGTTTATATAGAAAATACAGGCATAAATGGGCATCTGATGCATAAATATGTGAGTCACACACAAAAATAATACAATATGCTTTGTATTAGGTACCTATAACCCTTCATAGGTTTTTGGTTCCTTATAGAAAGAAACAAAAATAACTTTTGCGTACTCAAATATGTTATATAAATCACAAATAATTTGAACAGACATTAAATGCAAGATCCAAAAATCAATGAACATACACATATATTATTATATAGGTACTTATATCAATAGTGACTAATCATTTATTGAATTGAATTGCTTGTAATTTAATAAGGTGATAAATACTTTTTTAATGTTTAATCTCAACATTTGAAAACTATCATGTAGGACAGAGGGAGTCCATGAAAAAGAGAATACCAATCCTGTCTAAGAACAAAAAATCAAAGTTTTGTCTGACTACTAGACCTGAGCTATTGTCAAAATATTTTCTGATCTGATCCGATATAATTAAAAATATTTTTTAATCCGATCTGATATTTTACAAATGATCAGATGTAAAAAAATCTCTCATTTTTTTAGTCACAACTGGTGTGTTTTGTTTTGCAACAGATTCATATTCTAAGAATACAAGATTTTAAGAAATATAATAAATTAAGCATTTATTTGTAGCTCTTCAGTGAGAAGACTTTTATTAGGCCTTTGAATCCGACTCGTCATTGTAGAGTTGTAGTAGGGTAAGAACAAATTACTCATTCATATTGTTTTAGCCCTGGTTGGGTATTAGCATGATGTAGTTGCCACGAAATAATAAATCCTTGTCAGAATCACCGGAATCCAATTTTAGTACTGCGACTAGGCAAGTAGAGCACAAATACAAAATTTTAGCAAATTTAGTTAATATTTACCTCTAGCACAGCTGTAATTTCTAAACACGTATGAATTGATACTTTTTTTCGTGTATTATTTTAAAAACCTAATTTACAGTAAAATATTTTCATGAACAAAAAAAAGATTATGATGTTTTATAATTTTTTTTGTGATTCTAATTTCCTTGGTTATAGAAAGCAATTAGAGATTGCACCTAGACTGTTTATTAAATATAAATTGAAATTTAGAACGTAAATATATTTATTCTAACAAGAAAAATAACAACATAAAAAATTTTACTAGTCATTAATTAAATAATAAATACACTTATAATAAATGTAAACAAAGCCTCCATATGGAGTCTCTTTTTAAACAGAACTCAACTCCCTTCCATTAGATTTAATCTCAATCAAATAACCTGTTAGGCTCCCTGTTAAAGTTATATATTTCTTCATCACCCTCCCAATTATTTAAGACAATAAAAAATTTATTTTATTTTTTTAGTTAATGTAAATTTCACATGCTTTCACATTGGCTTAGGTAAATCCAGTGTCAGGCTTATAAAACTTTTTTTTCTTCTTCTATTTCTCGACGACATTCTATGCATTCGCTGAGGTATCGTCGTTGTCACATTGGTTGTTCAATCACTTTGTGATTCAAAATTGATTCCCTTATTCTTAATCCTAGATTCCCTTAATGGGTTGTCAAGTTTCTTCAGAAAACGCCTGTTCCTTTTAGTCAAGTGTCGAGGACCATCGATTATTATTGTATATTGGCCATGCCTTCCAACTTCTACCACTTTACTTAAAATTATTATGTCTTGAGTAATTCCTATTTCAGGATCTGGTGTATTTCTCACAGATAAGATAGCCTTAACGAATTCATCATTGATAAATGTTCCATTCCGACCAATGTAGTCTAGCATCATTCTCTTGACTTTTTGAAAACATAAACTTTTCATAGGATGCAAATTCTGCCCTATTGTCGTTAGAGATTTCTTCAGTAACTCCAAACGTTGCGAAAAAAAACTTCTCAAACTTACCAACAATCTCTTTACTCCTTTAGAAACAGATGAACCGGAGACCTCTGTCCATCCTGAAAATATATCTGTGATTACAAGATACCTGTAACCTCTGATGTCACAAAAGTCGTCAAAAATGGCTTCGAATGGTGTACCTGGGATATTCGAAAGTATAGGTGGTCATTTAGTTTGTAAGGGAGTGATAAAATTGGATGACGTATATAAGTCCCTCGTACGCCTAATGTCGTTAGTAATTGAAGGCTTAAACACATGAAGACGTATGAGATATCATTACAGAGGTGTCTTCATGAGACGGATATCTTCAACACTTCTTTGTGAAGTGTTTCCGGTACGATCACTTTGCCCTGGTATATAATGACGCCACGTATTTGATACAAAGACTTCCAAATAGTTTTGTATTCCTCTATCTCCTTAGGCAGATCGTCTTTCAGAACTTCCTCATCCATCATTTTCAGCTGTTTCTGAGAAACGGTGCTCTGTTTCATTACATCTATAATTGTTCTCCAGGTGATTCTTCGCAACTTAGGTTCATAGCTTATCAACCCCATCAACAACTCCCCCTCTTCATCCGCAGTCACATCCTCTCTGCTTTCTATTTCTTTACATTGCGTCTGCGACTGAATTACTAATAGCAGGGATATGATAAATATCGAACTTCCACATTAACGTTCGTTGTTTAAGTCTTAGCAAGTGCATATTTTAGAATTTCATCCAATTTCATACCTTCAGCTACTTTACTACATCCATTGATAAGTAAAGACTCTTAGCCTGTGGACATACATGGACCATTGCTCCACTGTTCCTACTTTTATATTTACTCTTTATTGAATTGCGAAGTAAAACAGCATCAATGATATTATTTTTTTTCCCTATTCACTGCCATAGCTGGATCTTGAACTTTTATAAGGTCTTGAAGCCGTACCCCAGTTTTGAAAAAATCTTCTAGTCCCCAAAGTCAAAGTTGAGCCCCGTATCAGCTATTGCATGGATCATCACTGAGACCATTTTAGGATATTTTGTGGTCCATTCTTTGGGTAGATACCTTTACTTGTACTCCCAGTTGCGCCATGGGTTTTTCATTTATCCATATTTCGCTCCTGAATACAAGGTGGGCTTTTGATTTATGAGTAGTAGAAATCTCAGATATAAGAACCCCTTCTTTATTATCTTGGTTTTGTGAAATTCCTGACACCTCTTGCTTATTTTAGTTTCTAATTTTGCACCAACATTCCAGGCACTCATAATGAGGTTCCTTGTTATAACCCTTATAGCCATCCGTAAAAAATATAGAGAACCATCTGCAATTTGTGAATTTTCCTGTACTTGTATCTTCCTCCATTTCTTGATTCATCCTGCACCGTGGTTTGAATGTAGAACCTGTAGCCATTATTGGGTGGGTTCTGGTGGCAATTTTGGCTCTTTCTCTAGATTTAATAATTTCGGTGAATTCTGATAGACTTTTCTTATGAATTTCTGGTATAGAAACAATCTCTCTGAATATTTATCTATCATTAACTTCAGTTATTAATATTGTTCGAACTTTCTCTTCTGTAAAAATCAATGCTCCTATTGCATTAGCAATTTATTGAGAAGTAACAGAAAGCCACTTTGCATCGAACTCTTGATGAGAACGCTTTAATTGGTTCTCCATGGAACTGCTTCATAGCAAATAAATATGTTTGTTATACACACCAAATTTCTGGTATGACTGTCAGGGATTTAATAGCTGACATAAAAACATTTTCATATCTTTCAAAAATTATAGACTTGTTGTAAGCAAATCATTTCTCAGTGCAACCTAACAGCATTGAAACAATTGGTCTACTCTTTCCCAACATTCAAACTTTCTTCATTCTTGTAAACCATTCCCATCTAGCCAGAAAACTATTCCAGCTTTATTCTGTTGTTTCAAAATCAATTTTGGGTCTCTCACAAGGCAGTGGATTAAACTTACGACCCAGTTCTCAGGATAGTCCGTGAAGTTGTTTATAATGACTCAAACTATGATTATTGAATAGAACAACTGCCACTGTATCTTAGTCGCTCTCGATAGCTTCATCACAATCTGGGAAGGGGCAATTGATAACTGTTGGTGCTTTAGGAATTATGTTGAATCTGTTGAGGTCCAAGAGCACATAAACTCGATTAATTTAATGTAATCATGAATAAAAATCCTTTTGAACAACCAATATATTTCTAGATGAGTACATGCTAAAAGAGATTTACGATTAATTATTACCTGCTATGCATTAAATAATAAAAAACACTTCCTAATAATAAAATATCTAATTACGTACACAAACCCTCCACATGGATTCTCTTTTAAAACAGAACTCAACTCCCTTCCGAATTTATTCTCAATCAAATAACCTGTAAGGCTCCAAAGTTATATAATTCTTCATAAACTAGTTAATGATTTAATTATAACTTTAAATTTATATTATCATACAAAGAGTATAATTAGTAAAAAGAGAAAATAATAATGAAGGAGAAAGTATTATTATTTTTATTCCAATTTTTCTCAATTGAAGTTTAATAATGTCTTCTTTATTTAAGAGACGGTGAAAGTGCAATAACTTATTGATTAATACAATCAAGGAAAGTGAAGTGAAGTGACAAAAAAAATTATAAAACAAGATAATCTTTATTTGATTAAAGAAGTATGTTACTTTTCGACATGTTTTTTAATAAAACCATTGTAAAAAAGTTTTTATTCATACACGTTAAAAAGTTGCAATAGTGCTACAGATAAACATGAAACAAATTTGTATTTGTGTTCTTCTTTCCTAGCTGCAGTACTAAAATTAGGTTCTACTGATTCTGATACAGTTGAAGCAAATGCATCTCCCTAATTTTTATTGAGTTTCTTGTTCAAAAAGACTGACTTGTGTACGACAAATTTATTTGTATGAAATATAATTGGATTGTCAAGTACGGATTCATCAATTTGATCTCGACTTTGGAATGTTTGCAAGATACGCGTTATAAAATAAGAGCGATGGCAATGGAAGACAAACTTTACAAGCCTTCATATGAATAAATCTTATCTTGGATTTTTTACCTAATGTAATGAATAGGGACGGAAACTTGATCTTGCTCTCTTTTTAATAGATACATAAATCATAACAGATACATAAATGCATGCATGTAAATGTGAGTACTCACTATATCAACATTCCATGGCTACAAAAAATGAACCACAATTTATTTCCCATTCCCTTTTTTTCTGATTGGACCATTTAAAATACTGTAGGTAATATCGGATTTTTGTAAAATTTTCTCCGATATGATAAAGATATTGGATATTTTGGTGATGCATCCACTTTCCATTTTGATTAAATGTATGAGGCAACGTCTAATGATCCCTGTACACCATGAAAGTGTTTCATAACAGGCAGCCTGTGAGTACATTCTATACGGCACACAAAAATTATTTAATAGCAATCATTAAATAAATAAAAATGTTGAAAAAAATAACTAAAATATGATGTCGGTATAATTCGCATTTTATGGCAAAACTGTTATGCACCACCCAATAATTTCGGGAGGGATGAACCAATTGCCACCAGTTGTTTCTACCGTTACCAAGTAATATCGTCCTTCCTTTTTTATCACAGCCCTTTACAACAACCAACTCTTCTCTAAATTATTACTCAGTAAAATTGATCCAACGACCGATTTCAGTGTTCCTTACTTTGATCCTGTATTTAAATCCATAAAGGATACTAGTGTGCTAAATTTCAATCTATTGATATAATTATAGAGTTATGTTTAATTTAATAATAGGGGTCTAGTAAAGAATGAATGGGTACTACTAGAGCAGAGCTCTCCCTCCTCTGCCAAAACTTCTTTGAATGTCTCACACAGATCCTCCTCTGTCCACAATGCAGAGGTTATTAGCCGTTTTATTTTTGTTTATTATTATGGTAGATAACGAGATATTCAAAAATCGCTAAAAAATTTAAAATTAAAGCCAATTTTGTATTTGAGTGGCCTGCGAGATGACCTTTTCATCCCATTTTGCCTAACACACAAAAACTATTGAGAACGTTGCATTATGGTATTTAACTATAGTGAAACCCTATGCAAAACACGTATTGTCTAATTCTCTATCGATGTAGTAATTGAAAATTTGATTTTTTAATAATATGTTTACTTTTATATAAAAATGTAGCCCTTTTTTCAAATGAACTTTGAAAATAAAAGAATTTTTCAAAGGCTTTTTCAAATAATAATTTTTACCGAATGACGTTTTTGTAACAAACAGAAATGTTTAAAAATATATATATTTTTTAGAATGACTTTATTACATTACCTTTTTTATTAAATTGTGTTCAGATTTCTCTTTCAGAAAATAATATTATTAGGAAATTATAATATATTAGTAATCAACCACATTAGCGGGGCCTTCTGTTTTTTGTGGTTACAATTGTCTAAGTCCAATCCTGTAGTAGGCTACTTTGGAGAGGAAAATATCACTGGCATTCCTTTTAGCCCGATTGATAAACTCATTCTATAAACTCAGAATTATACTCAATTCCATAATTTATAGTTTCGAATAAACATCAAAATAATCTCTTAGATAAAGTTTTATAAATATAAATATTGATTAGAATTTTTACCGATTTTGAATAATAAATGCAGATGGGATTCTTTAGAACATTTTTGTATTTTTGAAAGGGTTAAAGTCCTTGAATCAATCTTTCTACTCTCATTCCTTATCATAAATAATTCCTATGTAAGTTTTTTTTATTTTTTTTTTTTATTTAAAACAATAGATGAACTTTTTGATAGTTTCTTTGACCTAAAATGAATAAAAATTAATTCAAAAGATATAAATCCCCCATTGCGAGCACTTAAATATCGAATCAAATGATTATATAGCATATATTAACCTCCACTGAGGTAAATTATTTTCATTATTTTCTGAATGGGTTAGTATGAGTATTTCATATATGTATGTAAGCTATACATAGATACATTATTTATTTATTTATTAATATAGATTTTAAAAGGTTTGTATTAACCTTTTATAAAAAAACAAATTAGTTCAGACCTAAGCAGTTTTTGTTGAATTTTCATCAAAATAATTATATTGTTCAAATGTCAAAAAGTAAAACTGAAGTTTTTTTGTTTCATTAATTTTTGTCAAAAACCATTTATTTATAATTATCGAGTATGCTCAACAATCATCTTAATCTAAAATTATTATTTAATAATACTTAGACGCAACTTTGATTTGTAAAGCCAAATCCTTCCCATCTCTGGTTCCTGATGATAACATTAATATTAAAATTAAAAACATATGAAAGGGTAAATGACGAGTTATGAGAGTTTTGACCATCATGTTTCGTGAATTATTTGATTTGATGCTTTTAACCTTACATCTCTATCAATTTGTGAACATTTAGACTCTGTTTTGAGTTGGAAGTCGCAGTTTCATTTAATATAAGACAAAATTGAGTCTAAGGCGTGAGAAAAGTTTATCAGTTCTGATTGGACGTAATTCAAAACATGTACGTGGTCAAAGATATATTTTAATTTTACAATAAAAGATTAACGTCAATAATAAAGGGTATTCGATGAAAATATGTTATCTTATAGTATATTTGTAGAACCCTATCTTTTTGTCTATGTGCTAAGTATATACTCGAAAAACTGTTTCCTGGATTGAGCTGATTTTTGGGATGTTAATCTTTTCACTACAGTAATCATGTCTACATTTTTTTAATACAATAACTCTATCAACTTTATTTTTTTTCAAATGTATGCCATACAGAGCCTGTTTTGTATAAGTATTGTCTATATAGCATTTAAAACTTTTGCCTAAACTTTAAAGTGACTGACTTAAAAAAAAATATATCTAGACTTTGTTATGTAATTATTGAAATAGTTTAAGAAAAATATATATTTTTTAGATTAATCACAAAACAAAGCAAGAAAGAGGATTTCATGATGAGATAAATTTTTGTCAAATCCAGTTCTCATATAGCATAGACTACTTACTGTTTTTCAGCCCTCAACGCCAGGCAATATACCGAGTGCAACAGGGAAATTTTCTACGATCAAGAAGCAAAACCAAAACCTTATTAACTTTTTTTAACAAAAGAATAATAAAAAATTTTTAGCAATAAATCTTGGCAAGAATTATTCAATATGGCCGCCTCTAGCCTCCATCACAGCCTCCAGACGAGGTTGGAACTTAGCACAGTTTGCCACATTATAATCGGCAGACATGTTGGGGCATTGCGTCTTGATGCTGGCCTTGAGCTCCTGCATATTTATCGATGATGTCTTCCCAACCTTGTTCTCTAAGACGCTCCCCACACTGAAGTCGAGGGGATTGAGATCAGGACTGGAAGAGGACATGAAGGTCTTTTCCAGAAGTTGGCAATGTGATCCTTGCATAAGTTCTTTGTCTTTAAGGCCGTATAGCTGGAGGGGGGGACCATCCTGGGTACACACATGGTTGTTCTTAGGATATTTGGCCTTCTGCCAGGGCAAGATTTTCAACCTCAGGACCTTGTAGTAGGCCTCAGCCCCGATTTTCTCATAGGGCTTGAAGAAGAAGGGATCCATTTTCTTCACATCAAAGGCCACGATTCCCAAGATATTGTTTGGGAAAAAAATGTTTTGTCCTAAAGGTCCCTGGACTTCAACATGCGATGATTCTATAAATCTCTCGTTTCTGAGGTTCTAAACCTGGTAGACTGTGAAGATCTTCTTATCTCAGAAGATTTTTACAGTCGAAGAATGAATTTTCAATTAATGAAGGATTTTTTTGCATCTCCCAAGCCTTAACGCCATCATCCTTTCGGTGAGGAGATATTTTGGAGTACTGAAAAAGATTTTTAGGCCGAGCTTATCATGAACTGCTCTCCTGATGTAGATCTCCTCCATGTTGAACTTGCCTACAAAGTGGCACATTTATGCTATGGGATCTTCCTTGATCTTAGCCTCCAGGGACTTGAGAAATGTTTCATCTCGTTTTTTACTATGTCCTCCACTTGCTACCTTCCTTTTGACTCATTCCTTATTTTTATTGGCCACCTTGATGTTCCAGACTGTCCTCAAGGTAAGCCGAATATGTCTGAAATTCTTTTTGGATCAACACCAACGTCGAAGAATATCCGCAACCCTTTGCCTTTTTTATTCATGTTCACTCATTTTTTGTCCGATTTTGAACAAATTTAAACGATGTGCAAGAAAAACAACACATGTATCGGAACATCGCTTAAAATGTCACTTGAAACATTAATTACCAGAAAAAAAATAATTTTAATGACACGGAATGACAATGAATTTCCTTACTACACTCTGTATGACCAAAATTTGTGATCAAATACATTTTTTATATCAAGAGTATAATAAGTATTTAGTCATTCAAAAAATGAATTCACTAACGCCTCTAACCTGTTTTTAATGAACTAAATTAAATATTTTAATGTTAGATGTGTAATCAGATAATTTTAGACATTAAATGCAACATGTTCACTGTTAAAAATGTTAAAATGGTGTATTATTTGTAGCTAAGTAAAAAACTAAAACAAGCTCATATTTTGTATAGTATTATTTTGATATATGCGTTTATTTTTCAAATATAAAATTTTAGAATAATTACGTCTAATCTTTCAAGTCAAGTAGTAACTAGGATTTATATCATTATGAGTCCTGAGGCTAACTTATTGGGATATATTGTGTCTATATTCGTTTGTAAATATTTAATTATATTTTGAAAAGTAAGTTAGAGATATGTAATTTCTCAATGTACAATATTAATGTCCCTCCTTAACAAGTAATCTATATTATTGTTTATCAATATTATTTGGACATAACTTTTAAGCATTAATTTATTATTTTAAAAGTCCTTTGGCATTTGAAACGAACAACATTATGAATACATGTATAAGTATTTAATTTACAGAATGTAATACCTAATTCTTAGTTGATTTAATTGCCCAAATGCATTCAGCTAGTCGTACGCTTGATTAATTTATATAAGCTATTAGGACTTGAAGTTTGGGGGGACAATCCTACCTGTTTAAAAGTACATATACAGATATATTTGTGATTTTCCCCTCATATATATGTATTAAGTATAATAAAAGAACTCCGTCATTTTCCAATAGATGGCTTTAGTCATGGTTATCTCCCGTAATATACGTGTGATTGGTTTACACTAGATGACGTTAGACAGATCAGGGTTCGCACTAAAAAAACTTATATTACAGTCTGACAATTTTTAGACTCAGTATTGATTGATTGTGTATTAAAGATGGAAACCGACAATGAGAAAGTATGTCATATTTTAAAGTTTTTCTTCGATAAAGACGAAAACGCAAACCAGGCGGTTGAATATATCAATAGTGTTTATGGTACTGATACTGTTATACACAATCATTCGCAATTTTGGTTTTGCCAATGACGCCCCGGTAATTTGGATGTCAAAGATGCGCCACACTCTGGAAGGTTAATTGTCGAACATATGGATAAAATAATGGAAATGTTCGAGTCTATTCGCTAATTGTCTTTTTCCTTCATTTCCCTAATTTCATTTTTTTTTTTTTTTGAATATTCGTTTTCTCTTTTTTCGTTAGTACAATAATTCGTTTTATTGATTTTTTTTTTTTTTTTACATTTTCGAATTGACAATCCCTACCTTTAAAAAAAACTTTGAGATACTGGGAGTTGATCTTGTTTAATGGAAAATTAACTTCTTTGCAAAAAACAAACTTGCCCTCCATACCACAGGAATCTGGTCTGATCAGGGAAAAAACATAGCCTTAGGTACGTAACTCAGAATTTTAACAATTTTTATTTTATATCTTAAGTATGTATTTTGTCTCCGTTTTTTAAATAAATACCCTGCCTATGCGTTTTTATTAGGGGCATATACCAAGTATAATGTTATATGTTAAAGTAGATATAGTATTTTTAATTTTTTAATATATTTTCTATAACTAATCCTTGGTGACAGTTACAACAGTTTATAGTAATCAAAATTTCACTAGAAGTTCAGAATATTCTACACAATAATATTTTTTTTAGGAATCAATAACTAGAGATTTCAAGTTGTGGAATTGTTTACTTTCAATGTACACATTAAGATAAAATATGACTTATATAATTGATCACTGTTTGATTAGTATTATACAGCCGGAAAAACTAATTTCAATTCAGTGCATCCTCTAAAGGGTCATTCCACGGCTAATATCATAAATGTAATTGACTTCTAATTAAGCATAAATACCAGGTAGTTAATAGGTCAATTTTTGGAGGAGCAATGGGCAAAGTAGAATTATGCCCTATTGTCTCTATCGTCTTCGTGGATTTTGTGGAGTATAATTTCATAGTTCTACTTTTCCTAATACCCCACCAAAAATTAACCTAAATACTCAGTGAAAAATGATACCGGCAATTGAGAAGAGACCGTAGTTTCACTTTGCCCCTTACTCCGCCAATTTCCGACCTAATACGTCTTGCACAACCTCTTGCAAACAGATATATCTCATTTCTGGACAAAGATGGAAACAAAGAGGTTGGAAATTGCAACGTTGATCTGTACTGCCATAACACCTGGAACCAATTCAAGCAGCTTAGAGGGGCAACCATCACACAATCGATCCCATTTGCAAGCACTTGGAAGATTGGTCCGGGATGAAGGATTGTCCCCAAAGCGGTAGGCCAGTGAAGTTAAGCCCCCAAGATGCTAAACACTCATTTAATTTAATTTACTATTTGGTGTAATAGCTACTGTAGTATTATTTATAGCTGAACAAGATATAAATAAGTTTGTTGCTCTTTCAACTCCAAGATATTTTGGAATTATGATAAGGACTATAAGATTTAGTTGCGTAGAATTGGCTTTTAGTAACTTAATTTTTCATGCTTTTTTAAACTTCTGGCTACCCTATAGTCTGCGCCTTAACCTGCTGGACTGCACTATCTGGTGGCAAGTCAGGAGCGTTTGCAGGACTATATTTGGAGGGGGCACACTAGGTTGTTTTTTGTTGTTTTTTTTCAAATACTACATTTTTTGGATAAAAATTTCAAAAATATATATTTATTCATAAAAAAGTAAATATTTTTCAAAAAAATTAAATTAAAATATTAATTTTTCTTAAAAAAAGTCATAAATTAAATTTTCTATTGGAAAACAAATATTCCAGTATTTTTTTTTTTTTTTGGGGGAGACTTACAGCCCCTCCAGTCCACCCACTGAGGACCCCGTGCAAGTGGAGTAACTTGCCGAGTCCCCTATAGTAACATTGCCGACCTCAAGTCCTCCGTGATTAAGGAGTGAAAGAAGATCAACCTGAGCTACATCTCACAATTGTGCGAGGCCCTCCAGTCCCTCTTGAAGGTTGTCATTGCCATCAATGGCAACCAATTTCACAAATAATGTTTCTGTAAACATATTGAATAAATTTCTTTTGGATGTCTACCATGTCTGAGTTCATTCGACTTCTTACATATTAAAATGAAATAGAGACTTATTCCCTACTTGGTCAATAATAAAGTAGAATAAAGAATGCACGGACAATTAGGACATTTTCTACAACATACCTCTTTCTACACAACGAGATTTCGTTTCAGCTCGAAAACTCGATTTTCAAAGAGAAAAGGAAAATTTTACAAAAATTATGTTACATATCTTATATTTTGATATGCCAGCTACTTTTGTCAAGCCAAGAAGTATTCTATTTTTTTTTTTTTTTTTTTTTTGGGAATTCATAAAAATTCACTCGGACAAATCTTTATCAATAAAGCTCAAACCAAAGACAGAACTCCCGAGAAAAATTATAAGGTAATTTTTTTTTTTTTTTGTAGTAAACAGAAATAGCTTTTCAGAAATGTAAGTACCATTCAAATTCAACTACTGGTTCTTAATCTACACAAAGTTTATAATGGAGTAATTTTTGAAATAATTAATAAGGTATTTTCTATAAATCTAATATGCTATGGTCATGTAGCCACTGATATTATAACAGAATAGTCACAATAAATTATTCTTTAATTGTTCTATAATATAAATCAAAAAGAGTCCATCAAAGAAGATAGCTGAGTCGATTGTCCTTTTGTTTATTCCAGAAAGCGAATTGTGGTATTGAACGTTACAATATCTTGAATTTATCCACAACAAGTAGGTTTTGAATTTTTATAAATTATATCAACTTATGACAAAATGATCTATAATTGAAATATACAAGTTACATCTAAAACAATCAATAACTGACAACATTAATATTACATTATCGTTTCCCCAAAAAATTACATTCATCCCTCAAAATCAATTGTGTCAATATAATTATCCAATATCTTAAAGAAAAGTTGGCAAAACTTGGCAAAAAAAAATTCCACAATAATTATCATCATGTTATAGTAATATTAATATTTTATTTTCGAGAAAAAAGGCATGTCATGGAAATTTCTGCGGCCTCTCCGAATAATGACTATACTGTTGTAAATTCTACGCCATTTGAAATTTAAAAAAGAAATAAAAAACCATTGGCAGCCCTTACAATATTAATAATATTTAGGAGGAGAATAGCTTAGTTGTCATGACGTTATATCATATTAGGTGCAAGTAGCTATGAGAATAAAGAAATAAAAACAAATCCCATTTTATATCTAGCATGAACTACAGACAGGCATTACTCCAATTCTCAATTATGCTCTAGGTCCGACAAGCACTAACACTCGTAATTCCTCAAAAAAAGCTCAGTATTTCTTTCATGTGCACATCCCCCACCTACTTTATACTAAGATCAAGTTGTTATCTTGCTAGCACAAAAATATAAAGTGTATTTTTTTAACCAACGTCAATTTATTCTGAACCTCAAATAGTAACAATGCATCAACATTAAAAGTATCAAAAATATATACAATTTTATAAATAAGATAAATTATTAACGAACCATCAAATGAATTTAAAAAAATTTAAAATTACAGTTTATTAAAATTTCTAAATCATTGATTGCTATATTTAAAATAAATGCCCCAATTTTCATTTTTTTTTTTTTTTTTTTTTTGCTTTGATTGCATACAAACAATAATATAGCTTTATGATCACTGCATGCTGGTGTAATTTACTTGTAGAAGTGCGGACAAAAAAATCCTCCCTTTATAACGGCCTTCCAAGAATTCTCACTTATTTTACATTCATATAGTATGCGCGATTTTGTTTACTTTTCCTCATGTCCAAAGTAAGAAAGTGTATCATTACATTAAAAAGCTGACACTTCCAGGGTACGAGTAATCACACAGTAAAAAACATTTCATAAGAATGTAGTCATAAGTTTTGAAAACTCTCCTCAGTTGTTTCTGCTCTTTAAAAGATTTTTAGCATGACGGATAAAGAGGAGAAGTATCTCGACTTTTTCGAGTTATTCGATTAATTATCACTTCGAAGGGTCGCAAAAAGTAGATGGAAGGTCTCATTGTATGCAAGAAAGGGAGTGAGTTCGCTCGGAGTCCATCCGTTGACTGAGGGATGAGGCTGGAGGAGATCATTTCTAATTAAATAAGAAAAAGTCGAGATCCTTCCACTTTTCCTTTGTCAATATATTATTTGTTTTGCTTCAAACCCCCTACG
Organism: Lepeophtheirus salmonis; assembly: GCF_016086655.4. Classification (NCBI taxonomy): domain Eukaryota; kingdom Metazoa; phylum Arthropoda; class Copepoda; order Siphonostomatoida; family Caligidae; genus Lepeophtheirus; species Lepeophtheirus salmonis. The sequence continues at coordinate 62,287,408 of NC_052135.2, forward strand.
CTTGACGTACCAAAGTCCTTTCCTTACTACTAAAAGGTTGCAAGAATTGAATTTCAACTATCCTCTGTCGCTGTCTCCAATTTCGAGATAGAAAGTATGACGGCAAATAATAAGCAGGCAAACTTATATAAGATACCCCTGTTTCTGTTTGTTTTGTTATTGGTCGCTTATGTATATCATAATTCATTTGCATATAGAGTGTATGTCAACATTTAGTGCTCTAGTGCTCTAGAGATTAAAGTGCTCATGAGTCATCCCAACATATTAAATCATTTTTATCAAGCATTTATCATTAATTTTTCATTCTTGAGGAGAGAAATCGTCATATGAATAATTGTATTGAGTAGTAGGAGAGTCTTCATGAAAGATTCTTGGATTTCTGGGAAAATAAAACTGCAGATTTCTTAGGGAGTTCTCTTCCATATTAATAAAGAAAAAAAAATCTTTTAGTCTAGGCCTAATTACTCTGGGCAATCCCGGATACTGCCACTAGTGCTCTTTGGATTATCAACTTTAACAACAAACAAAAACTCACACCTGGGAAAATATTTAGAATTTACAACTCTAATAGTGAAATAAAAATTGTGTAAAAAACGCTTTTAATTTGGTTTATTCATTAGAGGACCAAAGCTTTTATTCATTGTGAAGGAGCTTTAGATAGATAAACGAAAATCTTCAGCCTAGCTATGTATGTACCTATTTCACATAATGGTTCTAATTTGTACATACATATGTATGTAAATATATGTTATATTATATAGGTATGTAGTAGATACGTACACTGTATAAAAGCATTTATCTTCTATACTTCTTTTTACAATGTCATATAAACTATAAAATGTACATTGTATATACATTATACTCGTGTTAGGTTGGGGGAAAAGTAATTTCGTATTTCCCGCCCTTTTTTTAACTAAGTTTATTTTGTTCATTATTGGAAACATTGGATCTTACAATAAGGTGTTGTATATATGTTACTTTTTACTAGAGGCGCTCATTGGACAGTATTGTACTTGACCAGTTCAGTCGTGAATTATCGTGTGTCGAGTATGGAGGTCTCAAAGAAAGAAATTCGACATATTTTACATTTTACTACTTGCGAAAAATAAAATTTGCGATGTATACGGGACCGATACTCTTTCAGTTTGTGTTGCACAGCAGTTGTTCAAGTGATTTTTACCCTCTCAACTCTGCCTTTTGAGACCAACATTGATGATTAAAAACCAACAAGTCATCATTAAGACAACGCCAGGTAGCACACATCTTTGATGACGCGGCAGAATCTCCAGGAGCTCGAATGGGAAGTTTTATGGTTTCAAACCAAGTGACTATCTCCTATCCCTGTTTATGGACAACATGGTTGGGAGTACAAATTAGACCTCTATGGAAGCCTTTGAAAAATTGTTGTCAGAGTTTTTTACCAAAGGGATAAGGGCTTCTACGAGAAGGGAATGATTAAGTTGAATTCTCGTTAACAACAAGTTATCAAACAGAGCAGGGCATCCTTGGCTTAAATTGGAAGATTTTAACGATTATTATAAAGCATTGAAATAAAGCAAAAAATACGAACCATCTTTTCTCCCAACGTATTATAATTATATACACTTGGTGTTGTATAAAATATGAGCTAAAAAGTGGGAGCTACTTTTTGTAGTAGGAACCATAACAATATTTTTTTTTTCTAAAGCTGTCATTATTATTATTTATTTATTTATTAATGAAGAAATATCTAAGTATAAAGTAGTAGCTACTGTGTGTGCTCATAAAAGACAGAGAGTAACAAAGCATCAAAGAAATTCCTGCTTATTTCCTAGCTGGATACGGAGGGGGATCTTTGTTTATTTCCTTCATATCACATCACGGCTGTTTGTAGCCTATCTAATAGAACTCCATGATAACTAAGCTCCTCTCCCCCAAACAATATTCAAATTGTCAGGCGGGTACGCCATGGGCATGGCCTTTATCTACAAGAGCAGTCAATCTTTTCACAAGAGTGTCGAGGCAATTATTAACTTGTGAAGGAGGACATATCGAATACAAAATATAGCTAAATACAGCATTTAAAAATTTTTTTGAGTTGTCTTTTCTTAATTCCATAAAAATCAGATGGTTTGGGTGCAAAAAAAAAGGTTAAACTTGTTTGTATAAAGGCAGAGCAGCATCCTCACTCTAATATACAAACATCAAGCTATATGTTTTAATCTTATTATTTTTGTTATTAGTATATTTTACTTTTTGCAATCGACTATGGCTAAATGGTTGTTGCATAATACAATATTTCCAATTATGCAAGGTTTTTTTTTATTGTTTGCTAATAGTAAGGACAGATTAATACATAAATCATGTTGATTGCTGTACCCATAAATTATGCGTAAGATAAAGTTATATAATAGCTCATTTAGATATTCGAAGGCTTTATTCTTATGCTCATGTATCCTTCTATAGATAATAGGAGGAAATAATGTCATTATCTACAATAGATTAGGTGTGATAATGAAAAATGAGGGAAATGAAAGCCCAAAAATAAATGACCCATGATTGTATGAAACTAGAAAGTAAAATTTTTTATATGAGGAATTTTTTTAAATTCAGAAAATACTAGTAGCTGTGCACGGCATTGCCTGGAATTATGCGTCAACGAACAGACCACCTTTTCTTTAATAAAATAGATTTTCTTATTTAATATAGAAAATAACTCAGCAAGAAATCCTCAGTGTTGCTCTATGTTTTTTATGAAGAAACTCTTCTCAAAAATCAAGGACTAACGATAACAGCTTGTGAAAATAAAGAACATTGTTGAAGTCGCCATCTCGCACGCCAAAAAATCCTTATTATTTACAGTTCAATGTATATATTCATTTATTTTTTATATTATGTGACATGCTGAGCTTTAGCTACACACGCTCGTTGCTAAACCTTTTTATTTTATATATCTACATTCTCCACCCCTTTTATTTTTAAGGCGCGCTTAGCAGACCTACACACGCTCGTTATTTCTTGGACCAATGAGTAACACTCCACTTTTCTTTATGTTTACCAAATTAAAATCATTAATCTTCATTTGGTATACATCAGAATAAATATATAGTTAATAAGTAAATAATATAGTATAAATAAGGTTATTAAATATCTGAGTCATTCATGTGAGTCCACAGAGACACATGACGTACAAGGCATAATATGTGGTAGGTACTTATATGTATAATACTAAAATTGTCATACCAGAAAAATAAATAAGCACTTTCCTTAAGAAAAAAACTTTGGTATTTTTCTGGGAAAAAAAAGATGAAGGTAAACAATCCACATCTACGATTCACTTTGTATTTATGCATAAATAAACCTTTGGATTCAATTTGGAAATTCTGAGCTTCTTCTAGACGTAGGATTTTTATTTTGAAACCGACTTTATTCCATCTCTAGATTGGTCTATAAATCATAACTGTATTTCTGACAAACAGTTATTGATGTCAAATATATTTTGAAATGAAAAAATATTGTTACGAAGTTTTAAAGTAAATCTGCTCTTAACTCTGAACCAGATATTACTTTCTCAATTGGCATTATCCGTTAAGTTTAGTGAAAAATTGAGTCCATTGTGTGATAAGGGGCGGTAACTAGAGGATAGAACGGATAAATGAGAAAAATATGATATAAGGATTAATTGGATTAATAAATATATATCAATAAATTACCTATGCAGGTTAATGGTCAATGCATTTGGGAGAAATTATTCTTTTGAACTCAATGGGCGTGGCTTCGATTCCCGGTCGCTTCTTATTAAAGTTCATATACATTTTGTATATGCAATTCAATGACAATTATTAGGTCAGATAGAGTAATTGGAATATTATAAAGCACTTTTATTGTTCCAGAATGGATTTTGTGTAAGGATAAACTAGGCTACCAATTAAAAAAGAACAAACAGTTTATAAGTGTGCTCTTTCTTCTTAATTATTAGTATATACGGACATTTTCTTTCATAATTTTTCCACTCCAGTTAGTGTTTAAATATCATTTGCATAATTCAAATTGATGATCTTCTATCCGTGATAACAGGGCAGCTGTTGTTTTGTACTTATTTTATTGATTAGATCTCGTATTATTATATTGTTTCATCTTTGGCTCTAAATTGTCATAATATCACGCTCAAAACCGAATTTCCTTTTTTCCATAGTGACACAACTATCAAAATATATTCATTCACACTATGAGACCAATAAAATTACGGTTCACTGTAGGAAAACAATTATATTTTGGTTGGTGCTCCTGAGTACAAACAATATAATTGTTGTGTCTTATTTTTTGGGGTCAAGTTTTCATTACTTTCTAAGTTATTGACAAATTTTGAAATTAATTATCGAGGTTTCAAAGAATGTTTTAATTTGTTCTTATTATCCAAAGATGAGTACAAAAACAGGAGATGAAAAAGGAATAGAATATGTATTATTCAGTTTAGAAGATTTTTATAGAACAAAATAATATTTAGAAATAATATTTTCTCTAAAGGCAACCAAATTCAGGACTATTTTCTTCAACTATCATGTTTTCACTAGTGTAAGATCTCATAGTAAAAAAGTATTTAATTTTTTAACTTATTGTATCACTAAGATAAGGCCCGGCATTGACTGGAGTAATGAGGTGTCGGCTAAAAGACAAATTTTGCTTGTAATAATAAAGAAGATATCTCTGCAAGAAATCATTTGTATTACTCTCTGTTTTTCATGAGCACACGTAACTACACAATACTTATATTAATTCATATGTGTTCTGTCCTCAATAATGAAAGTGTAACAGTTACAGTATGATGGGATGACGGATGAGGACTTTAAGTTCAAGTCTCTTGAGCGCTCACTAGGAAAAACAAACAAACCAGTGTTCCCCGTATGCTAAAAACAAAATGTCTGCGCGAGTGCATTCATTTATACGCAACAATGTTTATATTTTATTCACATATACTGAAAATCCATATAAATTATGATATACAAAAGAGCACAATAAGAAAATAAACAAAAACAATTATCTCATTATGCATGCTCACGCCTGCAATATTTCCTTAATACGCCCACATTGTTATTTTTTAGATCAAAAACATGTATATGACATACATCAGGGATCACTATATACTGTGCACACTGTATACAAGTTCGATACTATATGTACACGCCTGAAATAGTTCATTAATATGACTAGATTGTTATTTATTGTGTCAAACATATGTTTATAATATACATCAGTGGTACTATATACAGTCCGCCCCGTGACAATTTTTAATATAGTTAGACAGATAAACTATGCCTTACTGATACGATATGTAACAATTATTATGTATAAATAAAGTTTTATATTGCTAAAATATCCATTTTAAAATCAAAGGGAATAAACACCTTGGGGAAGTGCTTGCGTTAGGATTGGAAGAGAAGTAATGAGGATTAAATAAGTAATGTATCAAAAAAATAACAGGATTACTTATCCAATTAGATTAAAACTTTGCGTCATAATCATTTGTATTTTCATATGATACATTGTACTAATTTTAACGATACACGCCATCAGATAATAATCCTGTCATGACTCAACATAAAATAAAATGAAAACAACAACAAAAAATTATTATTAGGCCATTGTTGAAGTTTACATTTTTTTTTTTTTTTTTTTTTTTTTTTTTTTGTAAGGGTGAACTTCAATATAGTCACAACTTATTATTTTTGTTATTTATTTACTTTTTGCAAAACCCCAGTTTGATCATTTAATCTGCAAATGCAATGAACAAATACTAAATAAATAATACAGAAATTCTTTGTTGTCAAACAGGTTTATGATCGGTCGTTCATATGTTCCAAAGATTAAATTGCTAACTACTTACATAAGAATACATGGATACTTTTACATATGAATTGATTATAGATGTAAGTAAAAATTTGAATTCAATATATTATTATGATAATACTTATAATGGGCATAGTCTCTTGTGGCAACACGCTTTTGTCGTGAGTAAAGCATTTTAAGAGGAGTACCATGGAGGGGCGTCAAAATAATAGATCTAACATGCATACATATGTATGTAAATGCATAGATATTTAGGACTAAGACATAATTCATGTCATTATATTCTTTAAGGCAAATAACATTATAACTTTTTTGTAAGAGAGAACAAAATAAATGAAATAGCTTGAAATTATATGTGTAAAAGTTAGGGTCATAAATTCGAACACTTCCCAAATATTTAGAAAAACTTGACAACCCGAAAAAGGATATCGTAAACCTGACAATTTATTTTATATTTCATCCCAATGTAATTGCACTTTAAACAATAAAATGAATAAAAAATTGTAAAAAAGCGTTAACATTCATAGAGGCGTTCGCACTTCCTCGTTGGGATGATCTTCTTGTAATAAACTTTTTATACCAGGTGTCTAGCAAATTAAAAAACTTTATAAAATCGTTGTGACAATTAAAAGCAAATTTCTCCTTTAAAATAATTGATTGACAGGAGGTAAAACACCATACGACTCTTCAGTAGATCTATGGGTTTTATTCATCCATCCATTATATGAATAATATTAAATCTTTGAATTTGGCTAAGAAGATTTACTCCGGCAGCTGTCCTTCTGCCTCCTTCGACGAGTCCGAAAATAAAAATCAGCGACTTTTTCTGTGAATCCAAACTCCTTTAAATCTTTGTGCCAAGCCTTCTAAAATCCATTGTTTGCACATAATCTGTAACCTTATAACCCAGACAATTGGATGTCATAATGTTATAGAGATAAGCCCCTTAGGTGTCGTAGTGGCGTTTTATTAGATTATGTAGCTACAAGCAACTATGAGGGGAGGGATTTATAAAAGGAATGTATCGGTTCCAAAATTAAGATTTTAAATTTTAAGGACATGCCTGCATAAGACGCTAAGCCCGTACTAAAGAAAAAACTTTGTTAAATTACGTCTACATGGATATCAAACATCATTATCAATCAAGGTTCATCAATTTATAGAATAATCTATATCAATAAATCATAGTTTGTCTTTTTATCTGTCGAAATTAATGAAAATATGAAAAAAAATCCCTGGGTTTACAGTATATACTGGGTGGAGACAAGTAGCTGGTACACGCCAGAGGCCCAACATTAAAAGTGCTGCCAATGCCGTAAATGAATTCGTACTACAAAAAGCTTTTTGGTGGTTACAACAGACACCTTAAGAATGATTTATTTCTCAAAAACTGAGCCTTTATCTACAACGTACATGTAAATTCTTGTTCTAAAAGTAGCAAGGGCCTTCTTGACAAAGTTGGTAGGCTTATTGGCACAGGTTGCATTAACAGCGACCTTTTGAGACTCCGAATTTGGATGATATTTAGCACAAGTAATCCTCTCAATTTTGCCCCAAAAGCTGAAATCAAAGGGGTCAAAGTTTGGCGAGGATGGAAGCCAAACTTCTTTCCACCAAAACACTCTGAGCCCATCTTCTTGGAAAGATACTGCTGAACGGCATTTCATGTCTGAGCAGGGGTCCATCTTGCATCCATATGAAGCCTCGACAACCATAGATCGCCTCAAGACATGGAATAACTTGACTCTGTAGTACTTGCATGTAGCTATTAGCATTGAAACTTCCGTTAAAACATATTGAAAAAAGCTTCCCCATCACTCCCAACAAAAACGAACATAATTTGGCCGGCAAAATGCTTTGATTTTCTCACAAATCTATCAGAAGTATTGGCAGAGCTACTGAAGATGCTATTCCTTTGATTATGATACTCGTCAACCAAAAACAATTTTTCGGCGGAAAAGATAAGAAAAGATTTCTTCTTAAATTAGTTCCACATCTTCCCATACCATTCTAGCCTCTTTTTGCGCTGTTTTGAGGTTAACTATTAAAATTGTGTTTTCGTAAGAGACTTGAGGCTCAAATCCTCGGCAAAAAGGTTCATCATTGTCTTATGTGATATCCCATGATCTCGAGCAAGCTTGCGTGCACTTGTAGAAGGGTTGGCTTCAATTGAGGCTTTAATTTTCTATGCAATATTAATTAAGGTTTCGTGCAACCTCTTGCAAAATTTCAACTTTCTGCGACAATTAATAGCAGAATTATAGTGCAGCAAAGTTGTATACCAGCCACTCGTACCAACTCGATAGTGCACCATATTTTAATTTAACAAATAACAAAGTAGTTGTATTTTTATCAAACATTAAGCCTGTGTGCATATAGCATCGACGTGTATATAGGGTGCACTGTATAAAGTGATCCCTGATGTATATCAGTAAGCATGTATAACAAGAGAACTGTTTCTGTTTTTTTTATTGGTCTTTTCTTTATGTATATCATAATTCATGTGCATTTGTAGTAAATGTTAAGATTTAAATTAAATATAAAGGGCGGTAAGTAAAATTAATGAATGTTGTTTGTTTGTTTTTTTAAACGCTCTCAAGACTAAAGTACTCATCAGTAATTCCATTACATTATTTTTTTATTCTTAAACTCTTATTTTTATTATTTCCTTCTTGAGACAGAATACATATGAACTGAAAGTATTGAGTAGTTACGTGTGAGCATACTCATTAAAAACGAACAGTAACACTCATGATTTTTTGGGAGTTATATCTTATATTATTAAAGCAAAACTCTTTTAGCCGACCCCTAAATACTTTGGGCAATTCCAGGTACTACGGATTGCTCATAATAAATGCTTTAATTTGGACTAAATTATGAATAATGACAAACTATTTTTGTTTTGACAGCTGAAACAATATGACCTATACTGTGTAGAATATTGGTATTTATACCTGCTGATTTTCTGCATATTATTTGCATTTTTTGAATTATTCGTATTTGCAAATTTATAATAATTGATATCCGTATATTTGCCTTTTTGGCTGTTCGAAACATTATCAATCTTGCTCGTCAACAAAATAGTAAAAAAGTACACTTTTTCTACCTGAATGGATATGAATTACATTTCAACTTATACACAATAATAAAGTTAACTTCATTTTCTATTTTTAAATTATTAAAATTAATCTTTTGACGGCACCAAAAATTGCACATAAGCTTATAAAAGTTCCCGGTTCTAATTAAAGAAAAAGAAATTGATAATTTATATTTGAATGCAACGTCTCAACAATCAAATATAGGCTCTTGACTATAGCTAATATTCCCACGTATCTCAAACTCTCCCATAAATTTGAATATAATGTCCATAATAGCCTAAACTATCAGATGTTGATTATTGAGCTGTTCTATACATAAATAGAAGAAAAAAATTGAAACTCTTTCTTTTATTGATTATTGTTAAAAAGTATTTTTGTATTGACGCATTATAGGTATATAACAAATACAGATTGTACTCTTTTTATATTTTAATTGATACTCAACAAAAAAGAAACTTATTTTATGATTTTTTGAGTGTTAAACTAATTAATGAATTGGTAAAAACATCAACTGGAGAAAAAATTTCCATTTCTCAAATATATAATTGCTGTGTATTCACGAAAGATACGCAAACAAAGACATAAATTGCCCAACAACGACTCATGCATAGTTAAGAGAGCCCCATTAGTAATTACCATTAAAAAAATATCGATATTAGTGTTAGGTTTCGGTCTGGAAATCCTAGACTTGTTTTATTTTTTAAAGGCGGAACTAATTTGGTTTAAGTTCGGTATGAACCTTTCTCGAAATCAAAATTTTCTCTTCAATTGATTGGTACCATAAAAAAGGACGTTTTATATCTAAGAAACACATTTTTATGTGGATCTTTTTTATAAAATAAATCACCCCATGGTTAAAGCAGCAGTCTGTACCAAAATATCGGTCTAGAAAAATTCACGTAATGAATAGAATTGAATTCTATAATGGGCACTCGGTAGAGTGCAAACCTCCACCAATGGTAATTTTTCTTTTTTTTTTATCTATAGGTATGAAGCAACTTTATTAAACCTATATAAGGAGACCAATTTGAGCTCTGTACCTCAATATGTTCCAAAGTTATGGTCTAATACCTGTAATATTAACGTTTTTTTCTAACTTAGTGTTTGACCTTGATCTCTCAAAATTTGATGGCCTCTTTCTGTGACCATATATAATCCTAATACCTGGTAAGATCAAAATAGATATGTAGCTTTTTGATCCTGGTGACCAAGTGACAAACTAACAAACAGAGGCAAAAATATAACATCCGTTCAACTTTGTTGGTAGACATAATAAGCTGATATCATGTGCATACTCTAGTTTACTGGATAAGACAAATTCAGTGGTGTGAGTATATATTGAATGGGTTTACGATCTTTACATGTTCAAATAGTGAAATAAATAATTCCTCCAGCTACGTCTACTTTCTTTAAATTTATAATCGTAGCTGCAGTGGGGCGAGTCCTTAACGGCTCCATCGTTTTCCTATATCCCTTAAGACCGAACCGGAGTAAAACTCGGTCTTGGACTAAGTCTCAACACTAATACATATTATTTACATTTCATATTTAAATACAAAGACTCAAAACAAACTATACATAAAACTGGCAAGAAGCATAAATAAAATGCTTCCAGGATAAATTATGAATAATAATTATGTGCAGAGCTAAAATATGCAAAAATGAGTTTTATTTAATTCATAGTCCGTACATACAACCATCAAACATATCTTTTGAAGTACATTTGTACATATTTCTATACTTTTTTACCTTTAACTCCTCCCTTTTATCTTTCATATGCTAAATACTCAAAATTTTAGCCATTTTAAAACTTTCTTATTTCCATTTTTATAATTGAAGCTATACTTTCATGTGTGTATACTTCATACAATGTACAACACACAAAAAAAAGTTGTGATAAAGTAACCTGAATATCTAAGTATTCTTCAAAGGCATATGTACTTGTTAGTACTAATGAGAAAGTATTAAAGGACCTAACCTTGTCCCTCTGTAGAATCCATGCCAAGTATGTCATATGTATATATCTGGGCAGAACACTTTGCCTAAAGCCATGATGCCATTTTTCCGAACGGACACTTTGCCGAAAAAATGATAAATATATGATGTAATCATGATTTCCATTCATTTTACTCTAATTTTAAAGGATAAAATGTTTAATCATTACCCACTAATTGCAATCATTATGAGTTAATTAGGCAATAGGTAACTCTGTCGTTTTATTATGAGGATACATTACAAGTTGGTTCAACAGCTATTAGAACCATTCTAACAAAACTCAGGACAAAAGCCCCATAAATAATTGTGTTACTTCGTTTACACATAAGTATACAGTGTATTTTCTTGTCTGTTATCGATGTTTGGATTCCTTTGGTGAATATTTTTCTTATTGCTATTCGTAGGGACTTGTTCTCCGTGTGTTCTGTAAGCTTTTTGTTCAATAAAATTTTTGACAATTATAGAGTCAGAGACAATAGTTAATTATTAAACACTTAATCATGCAATTGGTGTGAATTAATTAAAGATTTTATATTTTATAATTCAAGTAATAATACAATAGACTAGTGTATATGAAAAAATTGCCTTCCGTAAATTTGAAAGTTTTTTCTAACAATATTCGAATAATTCTAAATCCTTATTTTCTATTTAGAAAATAAAAATGGGACGCATTTATTTTAAAAACATAAAATTCATGACATTTTTCTAAAATACATTTTAAGTCATATTAATACAAATGAGACCATGAGTGGTAGTAATCCAATTATGCGTACCATCAAAGAAATCCCACTTGAAACAACTAGACATAGTTTTATACCAAGAACCTAGACACCACTGAGTTCAAACTGTCTCAAATTTAAGTCGATTTGATTCAACCCGGACTAGGTGTTGGCAAAAATATCATCAGGATGGGAGGTCGATTATTTTTTATAAATGTCTCAATAAGAACAAGTCATTACAAAGGTTGTCGTAAAACCAATATTTTTTGCTCTGGTTCAGGTTTTGAAAAGGTCGTTTGTTCTCACGTACTTACAGAGGCGTCTGTAGAATTTTGTATGTAATGGAAGGGAGGAGGATGAGACTATTTCAAAGACTTGATTATAAATGACAATTTTTTGTAAAATCTCGAGAGCATGTCATCTTGACTATAAGGTTAAAAATTATTGTCAAAATTGGGAATCGAATTTAATTCCTCCTACTAATATCCAAAGTTGATTATGACACAGAAGCAGATCAATAATTTAGGGAGTCGAGAACAAGTAAAGATCAAGATTTTGAGGGGTAGAGATCATAATAAAAATGTCATCGTTTAAAGAAATGTTTTAATCTAGATATTGTAGTTGTGGTCTAAAAAGCTCTACCAAGTTTTTTTAACAATGGAGACAAGTGCAAGATTTGGATGGATCGAGATCGAATATTTCGTAGTGTATAAAATCAATACCACATTTTAGTTTTGTTGTTCTTTAACTTAACAACTTTGAAAGATTTACATCAGGCAGGACTTGTTTTATTATGTGTAGAATCTCAAGCAGAGGTAAATGTGCAGTCCCTTTTTATAAAACTGAATAGAATTTTGATTTTATGTTTTCTTCTTTGAACTAAATTTTGGATAACATTATCGTTCCCAAAAACTACATTGGTATATTATGTTTAAGTATATTGCTGTCACATTCCATTTAAATAATTATTTTATCATAATAAATGATTCAAATATCTTGACAACTTTATATTTGATTACTTAATCTATGGAAAACTAGTCGTTAAGATTTTAATAAAAGAATATTTGCAGATATTGAAGAACGAGTATTGGTATATTGATAAATACATATTACTCAGCTGTAAAACCACGTAATCACAAAACCACGTACATATTTAACATTTGTGGAACGGAGATTCATTTTCTTTTGAAGTATATCTGTATACACGTATATAAAGTGATAAAAATCATGTGTATTTTGAGCATGTTAAAAAAAAAGAAACCAAAAATCAATAGGGTAACTCCGACAATTTGAAGAATGTTTCGTAGGAGAGCAGCTTAGCTCTCATGACGTTTAGTTAGATCAGCTACAATTAACTACGACAAGGGAGGAATGGTGAAGGAAATAAGCAAGAGTATTGGCTAGAATTACTCCAATTTCGATCCTCAATTTTACTTTGAGTCCAACAAGGACCTACCAATTATAACTCTGCACCAAATCTTTAAGGTTAGTCTCCATCTTTTATGGGCCCACAAGAATGTTCAACGAGGTCTTGAAAATGATTGAATTAAGTAGGAAAAGAAGTTCAGTACTCATGAATCAAATAATAATGACAACAGCTGAGGAAAAAAAAAGATTCTTCAGATTACTAATTCCAAAAGAACATACCAGCCAAAAAATACACACAATTTTCATCAATATATAACACATGGCCTAAAAAGTCTCGGGCTAAACAAAGAAAAAACCCCATTTTTATATTCAAAATTGTTTTTTTTTAATTATTATTATTATTTTTCATTAGTTTTATGGAGTTGAGTCCCCATAACATTTTTCAACCCATTGCTTAGCTAAAAGGGTATTTTTCCCCATCAAGAAACAGTGTAAACTTATAAAAGGATTTTTTTATCCATTTTTTAGAAAAACAAAAATAGCGTCACACTTAGCAAAATAACTCCCAAATTAAATAACAAGTTGTCATAAAATTTTGAACCTGTCTTTCGAAGACTAATACTAACTAAAAATGAGTTTAATTAAAAAAATAGAACCGTCTATATGTGAAGTCCAGGACTTTTCAGTCTCATGAGCTGTACAGTACAGAATACAGAATACAGTACATTGTACAGAAATAAGCTAAATAGTTCTGTTGATAAACCACTCTGTTGGAAATTTTTGTTCGTTAATTTTTTGATATTTTTTTTTTGGTCATATGATCATTTTTTATTCAATTTTTTTTTAATCTGCAGAGAATATGCATTTAGTTATAAAGTAATTCATGATCCTTCACAGCGCCCATGAAAATATTCAATTTGGACACAAATTGATCACATTTCGGCAACTGGTTTTACCTTTGGTACAAAGGTAAAATATGTCTTTGGGCAGCACTAATGAAATATACGACTAAATGAACACCGTTCTAAGATCTTTTCTGCTAATCTTTCAATTTTTTCACTTTCAGGAATTAAAAAATGAACGAAAAACGTAAAAGGAACCCATTTTACATTCAATCTCCAAACCTGATTGAATTTCTCAAAAACGCACCATAACACTAAAAAGTAGACTAAACGGGATACGTACAGATTTAGCATGATAGATAAATACTTTAAAAGCATATTTTATATGTTCAAAATTTGGATTAGAAGTTTGGACCTTTGACGAAAGCTCGAAATACTATGTAATATTTAACTGTTTACTATGGGTTACTACTGAGAGGTTGTTTTAGAAATACTTCAATATATATATTATTATTTTTTTCAATAATAACAAAAAAAAATTAATAAAACTTATGAACAAGGCCACTGCAAACTTGTTCACTCAATATGAACACCTTCAGCATCAATCAAAATTTTTACACGCGGCCGGGAGGCGTTGCAGAAGTTGTTGACAAGCTCATCAGACAAGTTGTGTCATGTAGCCACTATGGAGGACTTCCCTGAGTCCACATTTGAGTGTGAGGTACTGTTGGTTTCTCTCTCCAATGTGCCCCATATAGAAAAGTCTAGTGGGTTCAAATCTTGAGAAGGAGGGCGGCATATCTCTTTGGGCCAGAATCCCGCCATGTTATTCACTATGCCCTCAACTTTCTGTTTTCTTGGAATGGTTTTATCCATCATCTCAGCTTCAGTAAGATGGAGATCTGAGAAGCTCTGCCTTGTGACTTGTTGCTCACTCATTATGAAGAGATGTTTATTAACGTTTGTTCATGTAGAAAGGATGGCTGAACCAAGGTGTCGAAAAATAATAACAAAACCTTCCTATATTTACGAGAAATTTACCAATTAATTTAAAGTACACATTTTGCTACCCAACCCTGCATATGTGTGTACTAGAGTATATTTATATACGTCATCATACTTGTACGAGGAATGAATGTATATCCATACATGGTTAAAATAACTTTTTTCCCCTTCACTGTAATTATGGATTAAGAATAAATAATGAATAATCATTTTTTGAAACTTCAAAGTGGCAACTCATCCCATCATAAATACTTCTTGTAATGGCCAACCACCATTTCATCAAATCGTAAAACTTTTTATATTAATCATGTTGCTTATTAGCTAATCAAATCATACGTTCTTTTTTTTCCTCCTTCTTTACATTAATATTTTTTTATAAACATTATCATGCCTCCATACATACAGTGTGTCCCTCCAAATTTTGAACGAATTTCCCCAAGATTTTATCAAAATTCTTAAACAGTACTAGTAGTAATACTATGAGACTTAATATATTTATTTTATTTTATTTAAGCAATTAAACCTCAAAGTGGCCACTCTTGGCATCTACCATGTCCTCCATTTTAGGTCAGTAGACTTTTCAGGTCTACTTCGTGTATTCATCCTACATGTTAGCCTACTCTTTATCCAGGGTTGTCACATGAGAGGGGACGCCCTTGTGGCTGGAAGTGAAAGTATGAGGTCAATCCATAAATCATCCCCTGCCCTTATGATGTTGTTTTTTCCTACGTTGAACTCTTTGGCTAAGGATCTCTTGTCAAATGGTTAGTTTTCGATGGCCAGTAAGTCCTCTGTCCGTTTTCTGTTTTGCCAACCATATTTAGGCTTTCTCTCACGGCTTTTGTCGACGTCTTTCAGCTTTTTAATCTTGGTAATGATACCCTTGGAGTAGGGGACGATATGGTAGATGTTTTCATAATTCAACACGCGATATCTTTTGCCATTCATCTCAGTTATCCTTTATTTGATGAACCAACTATTTCTACAAAAGTTGTTTGTTTGTATTACTTAACCAGTTGATATTACAGACAAAATATCGGTAAACTATTTACTAAGTTTCATTCATATTCACTAGGAAGTACACTGTAGGTACAAGGTATAAATAACATTATCTCAACCTACCTACCTACCTACATGGATACATATGTGATGTGTCCATTATAAAAAGCCCACACCAAATATCGACATCAATATTGTTTTGTTTTTTTTTCAAATTATATATACATATATTTAATAAATCTCTTTCAAAAACCATCAATGATAAGAATTTTTGATATCCTTTTCTTATTGTAAGTATTTACTACTTAGTACTACATACAATATACAGACATAAAATGTACATTAAAGTGGCTCTTAAATTATTACTTTTTTCGGAATAATGGGTGATATACAAGTGAAGTTTGCAAGAAGTTCAGGTGGGAGGGCAAAGCAAGGCGTCGACAAACAGACGTAAATATACAAATTTTTGCTTTATTAATATAGATATATACTCTCATTATTTTTTTTTAATATGGTGGACTCCCTTTAGCTACACACGCTCGTTGCTAAATTGTTATTTCTTAGATGAAGTAGTAACGCAGTTATAAAATAATCAGCAGAAACTAAAAAATGAGGCTTAGGCAAACATTCAAAAAAAACTTTGCTTTATTAATATAGATTATTTAACGTAAATAAAAGTAATTAGCCCCACCTCCCCCCCAGCATAAATTTCAAACTCTGCATATTGGGGGAAACAGTCCAAAAGTTTTTAGACTAAAATGAACGATTGAAACAATGATTTATAATTTTGTATACATTTAATATGTAAAACAATTGTATTATTATAATTTATAATAATGAAACAATAGATAATTAATATTGAATATGACCACCGAAGGCAGCAATAACGGATTACAGGCGGCGGTGGAATTTACTGCATGCACTTTTGATGTAGGCATTTAACATGGCAGCCTACTGTGTATCGACATAGTTATTTGAGGCCTCAACATTTTGGCGCTGTATTCTACAGGCTTGGTACTCTATTTGCCACAAGATACTATAATTCAAAGGATTCACTTCTGGTGTTTTGGGAGGCCAAGAGTTGACCGAAAAAAACTATAACTGAATTGATAGTTCACTTTTTTACAATAGCTGTACTATTGGGGGTCGTAGAGAGACACTACCAGCCTCTTTGATGTACATTGGAACTTGAGACATTTATGTTCATAGCCATATCCGTCATGAAGATATCCAGGTGTCCTTTAAAAGTTTTCACTTCATCTTCAGTAGTCTATTTTCTTGGACAACCACTTCTGGAAGCTTCTTCGAGATTCGTACTCTAATCCAGTCGCTCCTTGAGATGGTAGACGGTTGCCTTTAAGTTATATTATGTACAAAATAACTTATTTTGGGGACATTCTGGTGGTGAGGTTAGGGGATACCAAAATACATATTTTCAATAAATGTATGCACTTTTTGACATTAAATAACGCTATAGAAGGAAAAATAGATTTTTTGTCACAACAACTAAGATATTATTGGTTATACATTTAAAAAAAGAGCACATTATACTTGTAGTATTACAATGTATATATATTTATTCCTTCACAATAAATAATCCTTTTAGGGAAAGAAATATAAAAACTTTTGAAAGATTGTTTATTCATCAAAAATATAACTTTAACAAAGTTATATTTTGTCTTTTATTCAAAAAATAAGATGATGATTTTTTTTTTCTCAAAAAAAAAGTTCTGAAATTTAAAAGCTTCAAGGGCGATGTGCAACTTTTAAACATTGATCAGTAAAGCTCAAACTACATATTTCTTTATTTTGTAACTAACAGAACATTTTTGGAATATGTCTCTCAAGCACTTCGAAAAATATATATTTAAGAACCACTTAAATGTGCATATTAGTGTTGAAACTAGGCTCGAGACTTATTTTATTCCTTTGGTGATTCCATATGTAAATTATAGGTTTCAAACTCCAGAACAGAATATAATAGTTCTGGAAACACTGAGTGTTATTTAATTGGTCTTAGACTGCGGACTAGTTAGAATATTTTTGTTTGCCTCACATAGAAATGAGTGATTGTAAAACTTTGTATGACGTTTTGTAAGTGATATTGGTTTATTTATATGTCAAATAAACTAATCAACATAAGATAGTTCCTAGGTCAGATGAAGTCATTCTAATACTCTAATATTTACTCTTACTTAATCAGTGCAACTCTATCTGACTCATTAAATAAACATAAAAAAAAGTAATCAACATTTAACCAGGTACATAAAAATTAGCTATGCATTTTGTTGTCAATTTATTTTCTCTTCATTAGTTTTCTGAACATTGATGGGTTGAAATAAAAATACTTTCTTGTTCAGCTGCGATAAATAACCAAAAAAATGGAATAGTACATAATTAATAAGAATTGGCTAACTGCCTACGAAATATAAATACAAGAGATACAAACGTGTAAATTATTGGTTTAGGCTGAAGTTTTAAATAAGACTGATGAAAGTCAGAAAGTATTTGGTAGGACAGTGCCAGACCAATCTTTATACTTTGTAACAGCCGATAAATTAAACGAGATCGGACCAAATGAGTACACTCTGGGACACGTCCAGCATATCAACTTGTAGAAATTTGAAGATGTGGATTCAATTATTTCTCTAATGAGGATAATCCGTGAATACAAATTCATCTATTCAATACATCACATACACTTACATATTACAAAATCTTGGAAATGTTCTTCTTATAAAATAAAATAAAATAATAAAAATGATTACAGAAGAATTCGAATCTAAAATCACTTTGGAGGAAAAATGTACTTATGTCCATACATAGGTCGGTGTCCCTCATGGTATACCTATTATAAGTAAAAATAGAAATTCCTGAGGTAAATTTTTGTGCAATGCTATTGCATGTTTTCATGATTAAAGCACATTTAAATTAGTTATACTATAGTATGTACTTATTAAATGGAAATCAACCTTGAAATAAGTAAATTTAATGGAGATCGTGGTACTATGTATAAACATTGGTCTTAACTTGAATCAAAAGGAATTCAATCCATGTAGTACCACTCAAAAATTTAAATACTGTATATAACCAATGATCCTATCCTCGAGAGAACAGGGAGTATCAATGATGTGATATCACTATTTTATATCAGATATTACCATAATAAAAACGGTTATCAAATAAAAGGCATGCTTATTTATATATATACTACGAAAAATAAGAGAAGATTTTCAATTCAAGGTAAAATTGTTTACCATGTAAAATATAATCAGAAAAGCTGACGTAAATAGGAGTTTCATCATTTGAATTGAAATAGACGATTTTTTTATATTCTTGAACTATTTGTACAATAGAATCCTGGAACCCAACTTCACCACAGTACTAAAAATTTTGGACTTCGAATTACTCTAAGTAACTTTTTTATGAAAATAAATTTCTTTAATTTTCTGAAAAAACTATTTTTTAGTTTGTTTTTAGAATGACGTTTTTGTAAAAAAATACCAAGTCTTTTAAGACCTTTTTTTTAATAAACTGTGTCCATAATTCATTAAATGGTATATTTATTCTAATTTTTTTCATTTCAATTTTTATGTATTCGATGGAAAAAACCATCCGATTTTAGGGTGACTTAAATATGAAATGATGTTTTATTTTAGGAGAGACATTTCAATTTTTGCTGCGTCGTTACATAAATAATCTATTTTTTCTAACTGATTTTCCGTTTATTCCTACAACAATGAAACATTAGGCTGTCATACTCCCTCCAACCCCCCTCTTGGTGGGTGACAGCCTTGTTTGTTATATTTGGAGTTAAGCTAAAACAAAACTTTAGAATCCAACCCTACTCACGTTACTTTTGTAAACATTATACTGTGTTGTTATTTAGCCTGTACTCCAAGCCTTTTCTGTATTTTTGTTTTTTTATGATTTTATTTAATTCATTTAAACAAACAAACATGATTCCCAAGAATGACATTGCATTAACGCGGAAGGAGAAAACTTAAAGACCAACCATAGAGTTGAAACTGGGGATCATAGAGAAGTATGTCAGTATTATTTCACTTTGGTGTTCACATACATTTTCCATTTTATATTATCCCTTCACTATCTAGTTAATTAATTATTTAATTAGTATATTTTTATTAAACTTCTGTTAGTGAACCCGGACAGTATACATTCCTAGATTTATAAAAATGCTACTTATTCCTTTAAATATACATTTTATCCTCAATACTTTTCAGTATGTTCCTAGAATATTCAATTTGATTATATTCAGTTCTTTATTTATTTCTATAATACCTTGTTAAGGATTTATTTGAATACTTAGCCATTTTTAATCGAGGTTCACTGCATTTAATTAACTGTTTTTCTTAAAGTCATTCCTATGTTTTTCCTTTCCATATTTTAGATTCTTTTCTTTTTTTTTCGTGTAAGGAAATATAATAATGTAGCCACATGCAACCTCAAAAAATATTAATTATTATTTTCATGATTCCCAAAATTCCCATAAACTAATGAATATTTAAAAGTATCGAATTATTTTATTCATACAAGACTTTTTTTTTTTTTTTACCTTTTTAAATTAAAATTTACATATGCAAAATAGATGGAATAATTAAAAAATGATACAAAATTTGAATGATGTAATTAATTTAACACTTTTATTGTGTATCATGTAACTAAATACGTTTCATTTTTGGGGATTTTTTTACACACTTCACTAACTGCATTATACAAAATATGTTTACTAATAGAGTATTATATGAAATTACGTACCTAGCTTACAAATTTAATTATACTCAAACATATTATGGTCATTTTGAGACGTCTTTCAAACATGAATTTGTATAATATTAGTACATTGTTACAATATGTAAATGAGAAATATATTTGTACAAGAGGTAATCTACTGGAATCGAGACTAGAAATTCGATAGTATACTGTATTTGAAAGTATTTTTAACAACTTTTAACTCAATCATTTTAAATTTAGCCAACTTGATGATCACTATCACTATTTTACAGAACTTATTGAAATTTATTTGTATTTTGATTTCTTAGGAGATTTCTTTATTTAAAAAGTAAGAATTGAAAAAAAAACAGTTAATAATTTTTTATAGAATAAAATGTTAACATTGTTAAAGTTATTTTTATCATTATTTCATTTCTTAGTTTTTTTCAAATAAATCTATTTGTGTATCATTGTTTAATGTATTATAAAGCCTGTTGACCTTTGAGATCCCTAATTTATACATTGTTGGATAAAAAGATGTTGTATACCTACATAATATTTAGTTATTAAACTTATCCTTCTATTTATGCTTAGGAGTCAATTTTAAAAAAAATATGGCTATTCATATTAAAGCTATATGGGACACATAAAGTAAACTTCGTTAATCGTTTAAATATAGAACGTTTTCACATGACACGTTATTATCATGAACAATTCATAAACAATAAAATTTAATAAGAATATAAACCATGTTCTATTCTAATAATCCCCTCTACGCTGAATATTTCAATTATTACACGATTTGTACGGATCCTCTTGCAAAAAAAAGATAGCTCATTGCTGAGATTCATTTTATTCTATTACTATTACAATTAATTTAGATTCTTGTAGAGTGCAAGGAACTGGATTTTATTGAATATTTATAGTTCAAATATCATCTGTATATCTAAAATTATAAATATAAGCTGATAACAGAAATTTGAAATCATTTAAGGGTTGATTTTTCGAAAATAGTCAAGAGTATAAGATTGTGAAAAATTCATTCACTTAGTTTAAACTTACCCCAATTCAAGTAATTTTCACATTTCTAGTCAATTCTGAGACTTTTAGATGCAACTTCCTAATTTTGTAGGAAATTTTTGTTAGATACACCATCTATATATTACCCAAGGACAAATACGTTAGAGCTAAAGTTAGGACCGGAAGTTTGGAGCTAAATAAAATAGGATCCAGATTAAGGTTACATTTTTACTGATTGCGAATTCCAAAACAAATAATAATTATAAGTTTAATTAGTATGAGAACATAATTATTATAATTATAACATTACCAATTACCATGTGTTGCAACTGTTTATGTAGATGCTGCTCCAACGACTAATCAAAATTAACAGAAATGCTACGCTTGATATAGATAATATTATTATTTTTTAACTAAGATTAAGTATAAATCAATACTATTAGCTTTATAAGATCAAGAAAATTCCTTTGATCTTTTTTATCCGTAAAAGTTCCAATACCCAAACCATGTTTACATCTGAGATAATATAAATTGACGCTACCCAAGTAATTGGGATACAGATCCAAGACCCGTCTTATCTTTATTAAGAAATAGTATATGTTTTTAAGATAAGGGAAAGTTCTAGTAACGGAACCCAATTTGTGTCTTGGAACTCAGATTTTTTGTATAATATACAGGGTCGTTCAGGTAAATCTGGATCATCTTTAACTAAGGAAAGCATTTAACTCGTTTTTGTTTTTTTGTTTTTTTTTCAATTTTAAAGTGAGAGGTTGAAGGTTGGATTTAAGTTAGTTGTGCAAATTTCAATTCAAAACAAGTATTTACGATGAAGGATACCCGGATGAACACCATTATTGAATTAGCTTGCGTGGGACACAGCTCAGCGGATCCGAGAGGTACTGTGAACTCCTGTCTTACCAAGTGATATCTTGGATGAAAGCTGAGACCAATGGTGTCGAGTTCCTATTTCAACAATACTCGATCCCCTCTTATTTCATTTTTTTGAAAGAAGAGAAGTTGCCATTTTCGGACCCCTCAAACTTTGTTCTCTAAATCCGCCAATATAACTTCATTGGTTTCATATTTTAGGACGATAGATTGGAAGTTCTCAGCTAATTCACACACCAGCATCGACTCATTGAATGCCTCAATCATCAAGTACTGGTACAAAGTCTACCACACCGACGTGGTCAAAGCCTGCAAATCCTTTAGATGTAGATCTCGTATCGAGTGAATGATGAATGGTGAAGATGGCGGACACATCAAATGATTTTTTTCATTTGTATTATTAGAACTTTTAAATTAAATTTCAAACCTCTACTTGCTTCCCTTATTGAACAGGATCCAGTTAAATATTATCCAGATTTACTTGAAAGACACTGTAAGTTATATATACAGTATCTGGGTACTTTATGTAGATGTGGGTCAGGACTAGATGGTGGACAAATTGTTATCGACTTTCTCCTTACTTTTTGATGATTAATAACTATCAAAAGTGTTGTGATCTTGGTATCATCAATATGTGACTGACGTCATTTTTATACAACAGTCCCCGTTTATTGATTCCAATAGTCTTATGGAATCATGTGTTATGTTGCTCTCAGAACCTCATTCCTGTAATTTGATTGTTTTTCAAAAAAAATGTTATTTAAATTCAGATCTGGTTAAACTAACATTAATCCCTTATCGAGGCAAAACAGTAGATCATTGGTAGATCACTATCGAATTAAGTATACACAACATACTAAGATCAGTTTTTGTATAAAAAATTAATATAAATATATGTTTACATAAAATTAAGGTAATTTAAAACTTTTCAATTAAATTTGAGTATTTAATAATGAGAACTTCTTAGTTTTAATATTTCTGCATCCATAAAAATGACAATAATAACAAATGAAAAACTTTTACTTCTTTGTACAATAAAGTTTGAGTAAATTTTATCTCGTACGTACATCGTACATAATATTTAATGATGCTATTAAAATAAGTTGTCTAAGGTTAATTGTACATAATTCTAAGTTCACGGCTATTATTTTCCTTTTATAAAGAACTTACTCCATTTAATCTTCGTCAGTATATATGTATATTTATTTTTAACATAGTATTGCAAGAAATATATATTTTGGCAATTCTTCAACTTTTAATAATATAAATAATAATAAATACTTGTCAAAAACTTCCCCCAATGGATTAATTATTTATTATCATCAAGTTTCCGTAATTCTTATTCACAGTGTATTTTTATTGGGTATTTTAGACGATTAAATTTTCAAATTAGCAACTGTCCTATACGTCTTTTGAAATATATATCCTCGGAAATCTGAGCAAGTTAAATACATGAAATATCTACAGAGGGATGAATAAGCTCAGAAAGATATGTTTAAGTTTATAATTTCAATATAAATTTATCAATTATCATAAATTTATGTGAAAATGATGAAATTGTAATAAAAATTAATTTAAAGAAACTTTCATACGAAATAGCTACACTTTGACCCCATTAAGTGTCAAAGATGAAGAGGCATTTGAGCAGAGACAGCACGAACAAAGTTGTTGACCTTTGAGGCCATTTAAAACGCCCAAAATGACGGTGTTTTATCCCATACCATTGACAGCATCGCTTAAATGCACTACATCATCACCAGATACCAGAAGCTTCCGAGTGTCATAGTCTATACCGGTATTATGTAATTCGGGAAGGAGATCCCCCTCATTTTCATTGAAGAGGGTGTGTAGATGAACCAACCTATGTTGGTCGACATATTGTCCACAAACTTTCCGATTCATGATGTAATTGCATTGAAATTTTTACCGTGACTTAACCTATTAGCCTCCTATATCCCCATTATTTACTGGGTGTAGAAAAAGTACTGAGACCTGCTTCAAAGTAGTCATTAAATTATTCATAATTGATCAGGATGATGTTGTACATAGAAAATTTTATTTTTTAATATTTTTACTATAACAATGCACATTAATTATGAATCTGGCCACTATCTACCTCAACGGCAGCCTCCAGCCGCCTTCGGAACCCCTTGCACACATTGGTAACGTAGTCCTTCTTCATGATCCTCCACTGCTGATTAATAGAGATATTCAGGGCATCAATATTTGGGTGGCGGACTTTGCAGGCCTTCTTCTCAATTTGCCATCAAATGGAGTAATCCAGTGGACTCAGATCTTGGCTTTGAGGGGGCCAAAAGTTATTCGACCAGAAGTTCATGTTGCCACCCTTCCATTCTTGTACAAAATTATCAGAATGGGCCGGAGCCCCGTCCTGCTAAAATACGTAAGTGGCCTTGTTGGACTTGTCCATGGTCTTGGTAATCTATGGGACCCTATTTTCCTTCAACATCATCAAGTAGCTAGTCGGCCGCAGGTAACCGGTCCCAACAGCAAACCAATTAGAGACATTTTTTCTCTAGTTGATGCAACAACCCCCAACATCATCACAGAGGCCGAACGTTTGGTCTTGGTGATTGTCTTGATGTTGTTGTCAGCCTTACCAATGCATACCACCCGATCATTTTGCTTGTTGTAGACGGGGTCAACAGTAAGGACTTTTTATCAGAAAAAAAATTACCCGATTGCTGTTTTGCTTCAGATAATTCAAGGATTGTTGACATTGCTAAAGATTGAGTTCTTTTTGACGTTGGGACAGGAGTGGTCTCTCAATTCTTCTAAGCGATCTTCCTCCATATCTGATATCTTCAACATTGGGTTGCCCTTAAAGGCCTCCGTGATGTCTTCAGGCTTCACTTTGGTGGGTCTTCCACTCTTTGGGTTGTCTTTAAGGTTACCTGCATCAGACAAACAATTTCTTACCCGACAGACTGTAGCCTTTGATGACGTTTAAGGCATTCATAATGTCCGTGGTGGTCCTCCCGGCGCAGATTAAATTGCCTATGACAGGTTATCTTGCCTTTATCGCGACATATACATAATTTTTGTTTACAACATGTACATCAATCAAAGGCTTAGAATCTAAGCTATTTAAAAATAACCGGAACTGTAAGATTTAATTAACATACCTATACAAAACTGTATTTTTAGAAGGTCTCATTACTTTTTCTACGCCAGATATGTAACAACTTGTCACAGAAGTGACAGAACCTGCCACCCTCAACCCTTACGTTCAATGTAAGCTTCCAAAAAAAGATTCTCACATCAAGTTCAAGAGGTCCTTTTCCATGCTTTAAAAATATATTTAAAATTCAATGTGTGGTATAGAAGTGAATGTTTTTGAATTTCTAGTAAATTG
The DNA here is from genome assembly GCF_016086655.4 of Lepeophtheirus salmonis. NCBI lineage: Eukaryota > Metazoa > Arthropoda > Copepoda > Siphonostomatoida > Caligidae > Lepeophtheirus > Lepeophtheirus salmonis. Next base: position 62,313,278 of record NC_052135.2, read on the forward strand.
TCTAAGACTTAAAAACCCTAGAATGGGCAAACTTGCTTAGTAAGAAATATGGCTACTGGTTTACTAAATTAGTACATTCTGAATGATCTGATCTTTGTTGGAACTCCGATTCGAACATATATAACCAGACCCACAGGTAACCCGACCATCACTAATCCGTACATAAGAATCCACTTTTTTATAAAAATTCGGGTATAAAAGACAAGGGATATTTTATTCCATTCTGTAATCATCAATTAATTTTATTTGGAAAAGGATTATCTTTTGTTTCGCCTATCTCATTGAAGAAGGTTCCTTGTTGGTATGTAATTAAAAACAATTAATTTCAAATAGATATATGTAAGTACATCTACATTTTATTTCCTCAATCACTTTTGATGACGAATTAAATGCTTTATCAAAAGATAATAATTAATCAATCTGATATCGTATAGTACTGTATTTTACTCTCATGTACTATACGTACTTGAGAGTATGACATTTTAAATCCAATGGTATAATATGTGGCTCATCAATATAGAAGCAAACTAGAAGGATTTTTCTCAAAATTGAGTCTAAATTACGTTTGTATTCTTCGACAAATAATTATCGTCGATTTCTATCAACTATGGAATTATTCTGATTAATCCTTTAAAGGCACTTGAAATTACACTTAACTAAGCAAAAACTCATCGACATAATAAAATAATTAGAAATTTATCTTAAGACCCATATTGCGGCCAAATTAAAACTCACAAATACAATGAAGGTTTTAATGTACATTTAACATTCTTAGGTTTATTAGTTCCATATTATTTTCAGACTAAACGAAGCCATATTAAGCTGTCTATACTCTCACTCTTGCACAATGCAACCCAAAAGTCTAGAAACTACAACTTTTGATACGCGCCGAACTATGGGTACAATTAGAATTTTTTTAACAAAGTACGACATTCCTAAATCTAGAGCATCACTACAGAAACAGAAATATAGGGCACATCTGTTTCTCTCGTCCTCCTCAAACTGCACTCATGCGACAAACACACAAGTTCAGTAATTATTAAGATTGTTTGACCTTCATTTTATGAAGTACAGCGTTGTACAACGAACTGTGAGTGTCTTCAACAGCGTTATATGTGGAGGTAGGACGTTTTTTGTTGTTTAAGCAGCAAGCAAGAAATATTTGGCGTCAGATGAATAAAATGTAATCGATCAACGAAGTATTTATACCACAACCGAAAAACGGAAATGTGCACTTTTTGCGATCCTCACCAGACAGGACAATGTTGATATTGTAGGCTTCTTAAACCTGGGCAAGTCCTTTGTCTAGAGAGTTAGGAAGTAGCTGGAAGAGTCTCGAGGTTATTTTGAATCCAGAGCAAAGCTTACTATAACAATTTTGTCATGATTTTTTTTTACTTGGTTGGACCCAGTGTTTCGCTCCAAGCTCAGCAGACGCCTGCCCAATATACTTATTTGTGTAAGAAACAGTTTAGTGACACACCAACAGATCCGCCTGCAACATAAAATCCTGGCTGATGTCCTGGATTGAAGATGAATTATGGAATCTAACATTTAGATTCGAATGAGGCATAAGTGCAGCAAGAGGTTTGTAATGCCTAGAATATGTTCTTACTGGGAATGGTAGCCAAATTCATAAATAAATTTGGTTGTTATAGATAAAACAAATTATTAATAAAAGACAAACAAGTCTCATTACGAGATATCAAAAGTAGGTTATTGTAGAGCGTGCCAAGGGATTCACGACTTATTCACTATCCTAGCTGTAATTACTTATATAGTCATATATTTATTTTCTGAGCTTCATTATATAAGCTCCAATTATATTGATAAACTACCATATTATGTAGCTATCATAATAATAAGCTCGATTTACGCAATGGAACGTGAGGCCATGGAATTTTGTGTTCATTAGGGGGGGTCACGATACGATGACACAATTTTCTTCTGAAAGATTATATAATTCATTATAATTCGTCCCTGTGCTTTTTTCCTATTCTATATTTTTAGATTAAAATTATTTATTTATTCACTTTAAAAACCCTCAACCATAACTATTGACAATTTTTGGCATCGTCAAACTTTATGTAACTTAATACTTACAGTTTTTTAAGTATTATAAATTCCCTGAATATTGAACATGTTGTATATTACAGAATTATTTGATTCAATGCATATTGATAATACACAATTACTTCCTAAACTGTATCAAATATTGATATCAATCGAAATTATTAGAATTATATAATATATTCCGAAGGCTAAATGTTACGTCGAGACTCTTAATAGGGTAATTTATGTTAATTTATTTCATGATCTAACGTAATAATAAATTCGCAAAATATATTTCTTATATAGTTTTTCCGAGCAAGAATTCATCTGACATAGTGTACATATCCTAAATATGGGACTTAAAATCGATCTTTTCTCTGTAATCGCTCCATAAAAAAATAATATAAGAAAATTTCAAACACCTTTTTATTTTCTTCGGATTTTTCAAATTTATAAAACAAGAGTTTCATGTATTCCAGTGATGCTGTGTAAGTTGACTTTAGCTTGCAGGCCAGGCTGTGAATTTCAAAACTATACAACATCAAAAATTAGCTGGTTCATATTTTACTTTCTTTTCTTTTTTTGGGGGGTGGGGGGGATCAGATCGAGTTAAAGAAATTAAAAAAGCAGGACCCGCAGCTACTAAAAAACAACCAGCCCCCTATTTGTTACAATGATAAAAATGAAAAACATGATAATTGAGAAAACATGGGAAAAACTAGCTTAAAATCTTTCAAATTGGACTACACATGTTTGGCGTTAGCAGCTTCTTAGTTTAAACAAATTGTAACAAGGATTTTTCGTATCAGTATGTGTACTAAGAGAATCTATATTGTACCAAAGTTGATATGAGGGTAGATTGATAAGTCAAGCTAATTAAAATTAAACAATTTTTTAACTTCAAATTGGGTCTTTGTACATACCTATGTTCACAATTTTTGAAACATACATGACGTCATCAACAATTTATCAATAAAATCTATCTAGATCAAATTTTGTATACAATTCATCAGGACCATTTTTTTAGGCCGAATACAAGTTACAAAATGCTGCTTTAAAGATTATTCTGACTCTCTTGTTATACACAATAGGGCGAATATATTCTACTATTATGACAATCTATAGGGAGGGGCAAAATGTAAGGGAAAATAATAGATTTAAGATCAGAAAAGTTAAAATGGTTTAATGTATTCTTCTTTTTTTTTCATTAAATGATAAAAAATACAGCCCTAAGTTAATATAAAACACTCAAAAGTTCCAGATTCGAACTGTAATTCCCCATTTGATTAATCGTACAATAGGACATAAAAGTGGTCTACTTGGTTCTTTTTCACTCGACTTAGACTCTTTGCATCATCTTACGGTCATGAATGTTTTGTTACTTTAATTTTGCTCTCATAATTGTACACTACATTCCATATAGTTTGGTTAGATATTTTTTTTTTGTATCAACATCAACATTATATCATAGGTATTTTGGTACGATAATAATTACATTTCATTATGCATTGATAATGAAAAAATTATCTTAGCAATGACATCTATCCGTGAATAACTAAATAATTTTATCGCCAAACTGTGATACCGTCCGTCAAAATAACCTTCATTTACTTTATAAGTGTCCACTTTGGTGGCACAAGGCACCAGGTTTTAGTTTTACGAATGCGTTAATTTTCGATCAGAAAATCTTAGACTGGTCTCAGACTGTTATGGTTTTAACTAATTATGTCGGACTTCTGTCTGCACCGGTCTTTTAGTAAAATTCAGTCTTGATCAGGTCTCATATAATTTTTTTTTTTTTAAGAGGAAAATATATTCGGTCTTTGAAAACTTTTGTACAGTTCGGTAAAGAAAAAATCACATTAAGACCGAACCGAAAAAAATACTTTGTATATTTGTATATTAAATATAATGTATACTATTAAGCACAGAATTGGCATTTCTAAACACATAATACTTCCAATAGAAAGCATATTTTTTACTCTAATAACGTGCGTGTTGTAAATGAATTATATTTTTTTTTAATAAAAATTCGAACTTAACATATAGAACAGCAATTTCATTTGCTATGGCTATCAATTTTGATGTATAGTCTGCTTTATGTTCTTACATATCCAAGAATATGAGTATTAGACTGTTCCAAAATACAGTAATAATGAAATTTTAAATGGAAAACAGCATTTTCTCTTTATTTGGAGTAGTCTAAGATAATGTAGACGAATAAATTTTTTGAAAGGTTGATATTGACAAAGCACATTGGGGTTAAATTGTGAGATACGAAGAAGACATTTCAGGGTTCTGGAATCATTCATGTATCCTTTATTTGTTGGCCGATTATTAAAATTCAAAATCGGGATACATCTTTAATATAAACCGGATAATCGTTAATTTGTGTGATATATAGACTGATGTTCAAGAAATCATTCCTAACTTATGACTGGCCCTTTTATCTAACAAGAAATTTTAGAACTATCGGTCATCATCTTGTTATTTGATTAAATTGAAAATATTTAATACATTCCGTGCCTTGTGTTTTTTGAGTCTTAATTATGTGGGTATAAATTTGTATTTATGTATTAAAGTATAAAGTCTACTTAGACTGATAAAAAAAAGTATAATATTTTTTTGAATAATTTCTTTGTTCCGAAAAGAAATAATTAAAAAATAAAATATGGAAAAAACTTGAAAGACTACATTAATTCTATCTAAAAAAAAACCTGTTCATTATTATACTGCTCCGAACCGTGTGCCGTGAAGGGTGCAACGAGGTTTGTACCAAACTGTGGATTTAGGGTATCGTCCCAGCCCTAATACATACATATACCTATGTATATGTATGTATTTATATCCGAAAATTAATTATGCCAGAAAATGTTTCCAACTTTCGTTTATTGTTCCCTTCATAGACACAATAGTAATACATATAATTAGTAGTACTCAAGTACCACAATTCAAACATTCCTAACCACAAAATAATTATTTGTGTCCTTCATCCATGTATAAATGAACCAATTGTAACAAGTCTTTGTTGTAAGTGAACTTTTATTTTGATGAGGAAATTCATTAATTTAAGCCATTTTCTTTATGGCTTCAGGTTTAAAATTTTCAACATATGTACCGGACCGTTACTTTTATTGTATCTTGCAATCTCCCCCCTCCGAAAAGAAACACGAAAAAGGACTAAAATCATTTGGTGGTAAATAACTCAATCTTCCCAACTATGGAATTAGGATTCAATTACTGTTGGGAATTGTTAACAGCTTTTACAAGAGCAATGAATCAATGTTCTGAACACTAATTATCAAAATAATAATCAGAAGCATATACAGGTGGTAACGAAATATAGTTTTAATTTTTGTGTTAGTGATCTAACAGTCCAGGGTGTTGCTAGATTTCATCAATTAAGGGAGCTTTGCCCCAAAAATTATCAACACTGTAACATAATTATTAGTGAAGTAACGTTCTGTGTAATTATTAGTGTTGGGGTTCGGTCTGAAAATCCTATACCGGTCTGAGACCGTTATATTTTTGTCGAACCGAATTAGTTTGATCCAACAAAAAGCTCAGTCTGGATCGGTCTCATATAAAAATTCGGTCAAGATAGATCCAAAGTAAAAGTTCGGTCTAGTTTTGTCCCAAAAAATCGGTCTAGACCGATTTTACAGATAAATTCTTCATAACATGACATCATATGTTTTTTCAAGTACAATGACGATATTCGAAGTTTAAACAGAGATAGCTAGGATTAATTTTGATCCTGCCGTCTCTTATATGTATACAGTAAATATTCTAGAACTTAACGTGTACTTTTGAGATTTTTTTGAAAAAAAATAAATGGTAGTTGATCTAGAAAAAAATGGTCTCTCATAATATATGAGACCGAACAAAAATTGGCCCATAGAGTGAGACTGAATCATAATTGGTCTACAATGTGAGACCGAAAAAAACTGGTCGAAGGTCTGAGACTGCGGTCTGGACCGAAAAATCGATCCAAATCGTTCTAAAAAAAATCACTTAAGACCGAACCGAAAAAAAAATTCGGTGTTGGACCGGCCTTAACACTAGTAATTATGAATAATAGTTTTTATTTTTATTATGGTTTTCTTTGGACAAGTAGTTAATAAAATTGAAACAAATATTTTTGGTTTCCTTCGACTTTCCTATGAGATTATTAAAAATCTCATTTTAATGGCTATAATAAGAGCAATAATATACTTTATAATATTTTATGGAATTCTAAGAAATATTTTGCAATTTTGTCATAAATTTAAATAAAGTATTTATGCATGTTCATACATATTTATATACCTGCAACATGATGCAGGTTCTACATAACATAATTACTACATATAATTTAATTCGTCATTCTTATGAAGAAAGTTGAAATCTAAAAGTACAATCTTTACTCGGAAGCATATACGAGTATATACACATAGGTACATAATATTACCGAATGCAATACATAAATGACCTAGATAATATGTTTGAATGTGTTTTAATGCTTAAACACTTTCTAATTAAATACATTGATTATATATACCCGTATTGTACAAGAAATGACCTTCAAATCATGAAGGTTGATTGTTCCTCCTTATTGTAAATACAATTTCAGAATAATATAATATACTTTGCATACATATGTATTAATCTAAAAATAAGGAATAATCGTTACTTAAATATGTTTGGGAATATTTAGGTATAACATATTTAAGTTGAGCTGGGTTTTTAACTTGAATACCGTTTTTTAAACAACCATTGCACAGTCAAAATGAAAGAAACCAAGCTATTTGCATATTTTGTGATTATATATAAATTCCTATAAACGTGTACAGGTCATAATTTGTATGTGATATCGCTATTGTTATTTAGGCTGGAGCTTATTTATTATAATTTCAAAATCGAGGGTAAATAAAGTCTCAAAATCTTCCTTTTGTTCAAAAGATTTCCTTTTTAAATCTGGAGACATTTTGAAAAATATTTAGAGGTAGTTTTAAGTTTTGAAAATTTACACTGTTTTTATATAGAATATACGAAAATTGAGAGTTAGTATATTTTGTACTTTGTCAAATCAAAAAGTGTTATTTTTGATAAACTTGACCTTTGTGATCTTGTGTCTTAAAAATAACTTTATATCCAAATTTTAAAAGGTAAAAAATAGAATAAAAAAAGTTTGCAAAGAAAATTTAATAAGAGTCACTTCTGAAGCCATTTAAGACCAAAGGCAACAAATAACTCAACAATGTTATATTTATCTTTATACTATTACTAACATCAATATCAAATGTAATAGAGCTTATAATTTAAAACAAAATAATTTATTTTATTTTCTAAATTGAGAAATACATTTTTAAGTGTCAGTATTAATAAAATATAAGAAAACAGAGATCAGGAGCAGAGGAGAAAGGATAACGAGATATTTATGTGTTCTTTGTTAGATTATATATTTTCTGAAGACCTGGATGTCTGCACCTTTGGCATCAAGTGTTTCTAACAATTACCTAAATTTAAAAGATTAAATATGTCAACATTGTCTAAACTTTATAAGCACTTATGATACTTTTCAAATGAGCTTGTTGTATTAAACCTATTTCACAATTTTGAAATCAAACAGACAATTACCAAAGGCCAAGCAAAGTAAGTGCCAATAACTTCCAAAAAAAATACTCAATACTTTTAATGGCAAAAAAGAAAAACATGGAAGACTTGGTGATGGAAAAGCTAATACAACTTTTTTGAATACTTCATTTCCTAAATAAATTACTTTCGATGGACTTAGACGTATAGAATGGTATCCACTTTTTAATTAACCTGTGTAAAAAATTTACGTACATTCAAATTTTGGTACATATTAGTCAAATAAATAGGTGGAAAGTTATGATTCAATTAAGTCCAGTTATCGTTGTTTTGAGTCCTGGATGCACATAAAAATGTATTTAAAATATTTAATATTAATTTTACTCAACTAAATTTAAATCATTTCACTCAAAAAGCTGTAATGTATATTACATAAATGAAATTAAAACAAAAATACTATTTTACTATTTAAGAAAAAGTGTCAATTTTCAAAAATTTAGAGCTAGCTCTAACTATTTTTCGATCTGACTCAAAATTTGTAAATGATATATTTTACCATAATAATCGTTTAAATACATTTAATACGCCCGATTTAAAAATATACAAAATAAATGTATATTTACAAGAAGGAAGATTTCTGCAATTTAAAATCAATATGAAGCATTTTAAATGAAGAATTTAAAGTTGTTATATACTACTTGTGATAAGTAAATATATCAATAAAATGATTAAAATTCCACGATTTTGAAATTGCCTCCCCAAAAAATATCATCTCATAACCCCAATCTTGTAAGGGGGCACTAAGGACACCCAAAACTATATTTTTGCATCCCCTTCCCTAACTAAAATATACACATAATTTAAATTTTATTCTATTAAAACTGCAGAAGTGTGGCCAAATTCAACTTTCTTTAAATTAAAAATTGTAAATTATTAAATGCGTCTCCAGATCTGTGACTACTGAGGAATATAAATTTATAAAAAACACCGTCTTTTCTAAAAAATGATCTCATAAATTAAAATTATCTAAATTATTTACAGCCTGACCTAACGTTTTTAAATATAACCTCTTATATGGAACGACATACCTCAATGGACAACGGGCTCATGGGAATTTTTTATCATGAACATGCGTAGGGAGTTTTTGGTGTTTCTTAGAGAAGGAAATTGATTTAATGTGCCAAATTTTGTACTTTTGGAAGATTACTTATAAGTCAAATACTGTGGATGCATCTGTTTGAAACTTATCATACCGGTTAAGTACACGTTTAGAACAACACTGATACTATGTATTAAGCAAATACGCGCAAGGTATTTCAGTTACATTACGAGGTGTGCATGTATTTTGATTGCTCTAACAATTTTGTGCTATGAATCCCTTGAGTTATGTGCACATATAATCATTATTTTAAGTTTTATCGACGAATCAATACTCAATATGACATTTTCCATTTGTATGCCCAATGTGACATATTTGACCATATCCTTATACATGTCTGTGTGCCTGATGTACCGAATTTGGGACACATCAATTAATTACAGGTTTATTTTAAAATATTTTATTTTTATCCTAAATATGTGTTAGTTATATCATATATGCGAGAAAAATTTAAAAGTATGATTCAAACATAATTTGGGTCATAGAGGGATAAAAGACCTTTCCTAGGTCAGATGGAGTAATTGTAATACTATAATGTTTATTTATATTTAATCAGTGCAATTCCATCTGACCAATTAAAAGAATATTAAGTTAAACAAAAAGAAAAACTTATTATCAAATTTTGAAAGGATTTCTAAAAAGAAGGTCATTTTATAAAACTTTGGGCCTGGCCAAAAAAAAATTAATTTTCATTTTAGCCCCCTCTCGCCTAACAAAATTCTGTGGACACAACTGACAATTTTATAATAATTTGTAACAGAACCTTTTACCCTTATCTGCATTGACGTGTACGTTAAAATTTGGTGATTTACTTTTTTTTTTAAATAATCAGAAAATGTATTTTTTAATAAAATGGCATAAAAAAATGTGTTTTAAACCAAATCCTAGTCCCAGTTATTTGATCCTCCCCCCCTCCCTTAAAAAATTCAAATATATAATCTCCTACGCATATGTACAACCGTTACGTTCAACGTTTGTTTCTAAAAATAGATCCTCACATCAAAGTCAAGGTTACCTTTTCCATGTTAAAAAGATTCCAATGTGTGACTTACAAGCTTGAGAAAAGGTGGTTCTGCTTGAGTTTCTAGCATATTACATGAGATTTGAGAGCCCTGGAGTGGGAAAACTAATGTTTAATAAGAAATATGGTAATTAAACGGCAAAAAAACTTAACTATTTAGTGAAAAAGGAGTTGATTTGACTTGGACTCCCTAAATTTTAACACACCTTAAACTACATATTTATAGTATTGTTTTAATCTAGGAAATGAGATGAAAAGTCCCAAACTTCACATGGAGATGGCGTTAATATTTTTTAATTCACCTTAGTTTTGGTTAGTGCTATGTTCAGACCTAGTGGAGATAAGTAATATGATGTTAGAATCCCATTCTCGTCGACGATCCAAAATGAATCAATAGCGATAGTTTAAAATTATTTAATTGATGGTTCCGAACAGAAGGTAAGATCAACACTAAAAGGCTAAAGGAGAATAACTTAGTAAAACACATAAAATAGGAACAGGCTGAATATACAATTGTTCGTAACAACCTTCAAAGGAAAGCTTTCAAATTTTCATTACAATCTGTTCTTTAGTTTGTCAGTTATTGTGCTAAAAGTGACGCTACTTCTGATAGATGCGCTAATATATGGAATCTTGTGTCATGTCCATATACATGTTTTATATTTCTGTCTCTAGGAATGACCGGGCGCAAACCTACGCACATTCAGTTCAAGAGAATCATTTCTCCCGAGCGCATTGTCTATGAGCTACGTCGATTCCTTCAACCTTATTTTCAGTTAACACCAAACTTAAAAAGACAGATGTCAAAATTTCATGACAATTTGTTCTTTAGTTTGTAAGTTATTGTGAAGAAGAATATACCAATTTATAAATGTGACTCTACTTCTTTTCTTTATAAAACAATAGATTTAAAAAAAACGTCTATAATTACACTGCTTCTTGATGGAATAAAATACCGTTTAAGCTAAACAATGGCTTGAAAAGTTTTAAGCGACACTGCTTCACCAGAAACAACAATTAAACGGCGATTTACTGACTTCAAAGGTGATCGTAAAGATATCAATGATGCAGAACGCAGTGGACTTCCAAAGGAGGTGGTAACAACAGAAAGCAGAAAAAAAAATCCCTTTGAATGATCGAAAATTGAAGTCATTACATCATAAAGATATCACAAGAATGTGTTGCCTTTATATTACATTAACATGCTGCGTTTGCTACTGTTGACCATTAAAAAAATGTGTTGATGATTCTGAGCAAGGTTTGGCCATATTTAAACGTATCAACCAAAATTCTTACGTCGGTATGTGACATCTGGAATCAAAATAATCATGATGTGAGCTTAATCCAAATTTCCCAAAAACATAGCAATCAGCTGAGAAGGTATGTTCTCGGTATTTTGGGATGCCCAAGGCATAATATTCATAAACGACCTTGAGAAGGGAATAACCATCAACAATTAATATTACATAGCTTTATTAGAGTGTAATAGGAACGAAATCATGGAAAAACGCCGCATTTGAAGAAGAAGAAAGTTATGTTACAAGTCAATCACAACAATGGGAAAACTACATGAATAGAACTTATAATTGTTTTTATATCCAAATTACTCTCCAAATTTGGCTCCCAACGACTACTTTCTGTTCCGAGACTCCAAAAAAACGTTTATCGGTAAAAAAAATTACTCCGATGAAGAGGTTATCGCTGAAACTGAGGACTATTTTGAGGTAAAATTTACGACGTTTTATAATAGTTGAATTGTATTGCTCGTGACGGATATTATATTTATGAATAAAGGCAATTGTGAACAAAAAAAACATGTTTTTATTTGTTAAGCCTGGGACTTCTCAGCCCATGTGTTATTTAAAGGTTTTACCAGTCAATAGTTTTTAAACAAATTGCATTTGACCGTGACTCGTCAAATTTTGCTACCATTACGGTAGCCAGGGAAGTTTGCAAAAGTTCTAAATATGGAATTAGATTAAGAAATGACACAGTTTTGGCTAAAAAAACATGCTTGATGTTATATCAATTACTGGAAAAACAATCAAAAATAGACTATATTATTACAAAAATAATGATCCTCAATAAATAAAAAATTACTTCTGTCCCTCAACAACAGTTTAAATCCAATATTTCAAAGAAAAGAAGACAAAAATTTTTTGCTACAATAATCTGTACTATATTATACAATTGTGATATAAAATTTATTGCTGGTGCTCTTTCGATGTTCGAACAAAAGTGATGGTTCCAACCGTACCGTGTTACAATTATTTATGTTTTCCGGGACGTAAGTTTGGGCACTTTTCGCTGCTCCTCCCCTGTGTTCATATTTGGTACACATATATTTAACCCCTTCTACATATAAAGTAGGTTTTGTTCGTAATTCCAACTCATATCTGTTGTTTACTAAATACCTATATACAGAACCTCATTAGGGAAAAAACAATATCCAATGTAGAAATATAGAAAACTGTTCCATTTTGAGTAGCTATTTCTTATTGTTACATTTCAAAAATCTATAGCTACTCACAGAAAAAAAAAATTTGAAATTTTTTTTTTCGAAAAAATATTCAAAAATCAATGCTATTTACAAAAAAAAATTATAATACTAAATATTTTGGGGTAAAAAAATTGAGCTATTCAGAAAAAATTAGATTTTTTGGGAAAAAATACCAAAAATTTAGAGCTGTTTCCAAAAAATTAATGAAAGAAAGAATGCTACCCCTATTTTCGTATAAAATTTCTTCATCCTGACAAAAAAAAAATTCCAGAAAAAAGCAAAAATTCATGAATTGTCTTTGATGTGGTATCGAGCGTTTCATAATATTAAAAAAGAAAAGGAAGTATATTTTAATCATATATTGTTGTATAAAAAATGAGTTGATCTAAACGCTTCTTGTATAACACCTACATGAAGTTAATAAGTCTGTAATGAAAAAACTAAATTGAAAAATTAGAAAAGGAAAAACGGCTGTGGCGTGCGCTCATTCTTCTTTTTTTGTTCATTATTTAACAGGTCCTTGTGGTGTTAACTTCTCCTTCTGAAGTAAGAATTCTTGCCCATCTATGGTGTTAATTGTTTAAAAAATGTATAATAAAATAAATGCTTTTAAAAATAATTATAATATTTTATCTGTAGTAATGTTATTTTAAATGTAGATTTTCTCCCCTCAAAACCATATAACAGGCAGCTGGTATTAACAATGGTTGTAATTGAGTAGTACCTCGCTCCCGCCTTCTCCGCTCACTCTTCTTTTCCTTACAAAAATGTAAATTCTATGTATAACTACATATATACAGTATATGTTAAGAATTCTATGAAATATAAACTTTTGGTATTTAAGAATGAATTAAATTAAGTCAACACATATTTTATAAAACTTTATTCTGTATATAGATACATAAAATAGAATTGATGGCTCTTTTTTCTCCATGCTGTTATAATTAGCTATTATTTCTTTTCTAGAGGAGAGAACATTTGCGTGTTGAGTAATTACATGTGAATGTGCTTGAGAAAAACGTAGAGTAAAATTAAACATTTCTCAGAGAGTTATCTTCTATATTAATAAGACTAACTGTGACTGTACGCCAACGCCTAATAACTCCGAGCAATGCCAGTAATAAATAATAAAATACATTCAATAAATAATAAATATAAAAAAATTTAAGACATTGAAGGGGGAAAAGTTAGAATCTATCTTTAAATAATTGTGTTTTCAAATTAATATAGCTCCCTATTAAAAGTTATCCTCAAAAGGGAGGAACATGTCCCCCCGGGATTTCTGCTTATACATCAATTAATAGTTAGTAATTCAAATGGTTGAAGTTATATCCAATTAAGTAAGGCGTAATGAGAAGTATAAATTGCAACTAAGCAGTATTATCTGCTTAGTTGTAGTACTCCTCAATCCCAACTTGTACAAACCATATAAATAAATGTATATAGTATAAGATTTAATAAAAATAATATAATTAATAGCTAGGATTTTCCTTGACGCAATAGTTCTACAAATTCAAAGGTTTAAATATATGACAGTTAATTAATAAATAATATAATAGGTTCGACAAAAAGTTCTTCATTATGAATTTCATATTATTAATGATTTCAATGAGATTCTCAAGGATCTCTTTTATTCAATAACGGTTCCTTCTTTAATTAGTAAATACATTAAATACTTACACATTATACTCAAAAGTCGTAATCCTACCTCTACATTAAAGAAAAAAAAATTGTATATAGCATAATTTTGACTTTTTTAACAAAATATATAAAGAGAGATATATATAAAGATAAAATATATATTATCTTGGCCAACGGATTGACCGACCAACCAATAATGATAGTATTATTAAATGGTCTAACATCCATCAAGTCACACACAAAATATTTATACATATTTTAAAAAGGAAATATTCTTTGCTGTAGTTGTAAACTAATGAGTCATGACTTGATAAGATTCCTTTCTGTTTCTGTCATTAATGTTGTTATCCAAGGAGGAGGAAAAAGAGTATAAAGATCATCCACACAAGTAGTTTTAACAGGAGTTTTTTACTTCATATAATGTATTTGTGACCCGTCAACACAAAATCAAGTTAAATCATATTACTTAAAGTTGATTTTCAATTATATTTGTTACATTAATTATTAAATCCGGTGTTTTTTTTTAGTTGGTAATATAAAAAAGGAATTTTCTTTTCCTTAGCAGTTGTCATTATTATTTAATTCCTGAGTAGTGGGCATCCTTTCCTAAATAGATTCAATTATATTCAAAACCTGATTGAACATTTTTTTTGTAATCATATTAGAGGGAGCGTAAACCTGAGGATTTGTTGCGGAGTTATAATTATATGTCCTTGTTGGACTCAGGGTAGAATTGGGTATCGACATCGGAGTAATTCTAGAAAATGTCCTTGTTTATATCCTTATCGCCTTCCTCCCTAGTCACAGCTGATTGTAGCTGATCTAAAGAGCCGTCATGAGCATTATTCTTTCTCGCCTTCTAAACATTTTTCACATTGTCAGGGTTACCATGTTGATTTTCGGTTTCTTTTTTTTTAACATGGCCATTTTACACTGGATTTTCATCATTATTAATTGTCATCAATTTATATCATGAAATCCTTATGATTAGCCCTTAGGACTAACTGTTTATGACACTTAGAGTGAAAAAAATTATTGTCACAATTAAATAATGGGAAATTGATCAAATGTATTTGAAACGGAATAAAATAAGTCTCATAAATCAAGTGAAGGTTTAAAAGTTTAAACTATAGTTAACATTCTTGGGGGTATCTCAACTCATCACAGAAATTTGAATACAAAGTCTATAATTGATCAAAATATATGTGTATATTAAATAATATTCAGTCGTTTATATGTTTATATGAAGTAAAGAATTCTACTTGTTCCCTCCGCCAACGAAATAGGACGGAGGTTGTGACTTTGCCTCTGCTTATTTGTCTGTTGATAACCAGTATTACGGGAAAAGTTACGGATTGATTTTGATATAACTTGTACAAAGATTATATATGGTCACAGTAAAAGGCCATTCAATTTGGAAAGGTCATTGTAGGGCATAACGTTAAAAATACATAATATACCATAACTTTGGAATATATTGAGGTACAAAGCTCAAATTGGTGTCCTTATGTAGCTTTAATAAAGATGCTTTATATAGCAAAAGATCCCATTTAGAAACTATGAATGTAGGTGGAAGCTTGCGCTCTGTATAGTTAATTTTTGTTCAAGATTGTTTTCATGTTAGCGCATCAAACATCATTTTATATATATTATTCTCTCATTTCAATTAACAAAAAAAACGAAGTTCATTTAATTGAACATATTATTGTGTATTTCATATCTAAGAGGGTCCGGTATAAATCACCTCATGATAAAAAATTATAATCAACACGTTTTTTGTAATTGTAGGACTTTATGCTCCCTAATAATATTCTGTCTATTACAACTACTACAGTAGATGATAGCAACGATACCACCCCATAATTTGATTTAATGAATATATACATACTGAAGCCTTTACTTCATTCTTACCCCACCTGTTCTTTTTTCATGTAATACCCATCTACAACTACTATAAAAATTGCTTCCGTTCAGCTCCCCTTGAACGGACGCTCTAATAGACAATAACAAAAAGTCCTTTGCCCCTTTCATTTTAGATCATGAGCCTATTAATATTCGTAGAATGTGAGAGTGAATATTTAATAAAAGAGATGAATATATATGTACAAAATAGTAAAGGCCAGCTGGTAGTAGAAGAACCCCTTTCTTTCCATGTAGTAATAAATAGCTATTTGGAATTGTGCCTGCGCGCGTACGTAGTATTATTATTAAGGAAGAAGAAGAAGAAGAAAGAATGAAGAAGTAGAATTCGTGAGGGACAGCTAACTCAGTAGAAAAAGAAAGAAAGAGAGAGTGTGAGATAGACAGAGAGAGAGAGAGAGAGAGATAGATCCAAGAGGAAGTAGGTGAGTCAAGAGTAGGATTTAAATTCTAGGAGGGTGTGTGAAGTGATAATACAAACTAACTGGCAGTGGAGAGTGGTGAGCTGATTGCGGATTGGATTGGAGTGTGTGGAGCGAAGGAGGGAGCGAGGATAGTATTGTCTTCATTTCAAGTCTGATTAGAAACGGAGCCGAGAGAAGATTCTGAATCTGGGTGATGTGACTCTTACAAAGTGTATAGGAATTGCTTGGTAAATTGTGTTGACTGTACTGGTCGTCATGGATTCCTCCGATGAGAACAAGGATAATAATGATGACGAGAGTAGCGTGCGTGTGGCGGTTCGAATCCGTCCGCAACTGCCTCGTGAAATCATGGATGCCTGTCAGATCTGTGTGAGTTTGACTCCAGGGGAGCCTCAGGTCTGGCTAGGCTCTAACAAGGCCTTCACTTATGACTTTGTGTTTAGTCCCGAGTCTGCGCAGGCGGAGGTGTATTCCGACACCGTCTATCGCCTCATCGAAGGGACATTTGAGGGCTACAATGCCACGGTTTTAGCCTACGGGCAGACGGGAAGTGGGAAGACCTATACAATGGGCACTGCATTTGAACTTTCTACGCAAGAAGCTTCCTATGGAATCATTCCCAGGGCCGTTAAACAGCTTTTTGAAGGGATTCGAATCCGGACGGAGGCTGCAGAAGCGGCAAATCTTCCTCCTCCGGAATTTAAAGTATCTACGCAATTCATGGAGCTCTACAACGAAGAAGTAATTGATCTCTTTGATATGAAAACCTCTCTGCCTAATATCTCGAAAAAGTCTGGCATTCGCATTCATGAAGACTCCAATGGAAATATTTACACGGTTTGTGTCATGTCATTCATTGAATTTCATTCCTCCTCCTCTTTGTCCTTAGTCCTTGTGAACCCTTTCTTCTTCATTGGAATTCAATACTCTGTTTCCAGTTTTCCTTTACTCACACTAACTGCAAACATATTCTTTTTCCTAACATCTTCGAACATCTTGAATTTATTAAATTGTCCAATTGTATTTTTTAAGGGGAGGAAGGTTTTATTACCATTAGAGTAGGCGGACTGAAAATGAAAACCCCTCTTTAATAATAAATATTTTATAGGTGGGCGTTACGACACGAACCGTTCGATCCAAAGAGGAAACCATGAGTGCTTTAAAATCTGGTGCTTTCAACCGTACTACTGCAAGCACAAATATGAATGATCAGTCCTCTAGGAGTCATGCTATCTTTACTATTCATATCGAGCAACAACGTCACATTCCTCCATCTAAATCATCTTCTAATCTTGAAGATAGCAATAAAGATGAAAACACTACTGACGAGGGGGAACTGGAAATTCTTACTGCCAAATTTCATTTTGTCGATTTGGCTGGGTCAGAAAGATTA
This sequence comes from Lepeophtheirus salmonis, assembly GCF_016086655.4. NCBI lineage: Eukaryota > Metazoa > Arthropoda > Copepoda > Siphonostomatoida > Caligidae > Lepeophtheirus > Lepeophtheirus salmonis. The sequence continues at coordinate 62,330,963 of NC_052135.2, forward strand.
AAAAGGACTGGTGCTACTGGAGACCGTGCAAAAGAAGGTTTGTTTGGTTGATATTATTGCAATTTATTATCTACCTGCTCCTTCAAATTTTCTTTGTATTTACTAAAAAAAGTTCAAAAATATCTTGTGACATCAATCCAAGAGTAAATATAATTCACCTCTCTGGTTTTTTCTTTACTTTGTGAATTATTTAAATTAATTACCCAAATTATAAGCTCTAATAAACTGAGTTATATGGTGTTAAGTCTAAGAAATAGTACCCATTTACAAGATATATTTTCTCTCCTAAATATCCTATTTTTAAAGTTATGATTAAAATTGAATTGTTTTTTTATGGAGCTTACTAATACTAAATTCCCTCTTACAGGCATTTCCATCAATTGTGGGCTTCTTGCTTTGGGTAATGTAATAAGTGCTTTGGGTGATACTACAAGAAAGGTTCTTCATGTTCCATATCGTGATTCAAAACTAACAAGACTGCTACAAGACTCTCTTGGTGGAAATAGTCGTACTTTTATGATCGCTTGTGTTAGTCCCTCCGATCGAGATTTCATGGAAACTCTAAATACATTGAAGTATTCCAATCGAGCTAGAAATATAAAAAATAAAATATCAGCGAATCAAGATAAGACTTCAAGAACAATTAATTTGTTAAGGCAGGAAATACAAAATCTGCAATTGGAATTGATGGAGTATAAGCAGGGGAAAACGCATTATGGGTGATGATGGAGTTGAAACCACGAATGATATGTATCACGAAAATATGATGCTCATGAAAGAAAATACGAATCTGCGAACGCGAGTGAAGGCACTTCAAGAGACAGTAGACGTATTAACTTCCAAGAATGTCTCTCTTCTTGCTGAAAAAGAGCTTACTTCTATGAATTTCATCGAAAATGGAGAGGCCAATAATAACAACTCTAAAAATGGAAATGTTAAAAAGGACATTGCGTCTATGATAGAAAAGTACGTGACTGAAATTGAAAATTTAAGGACTAAATTGTGTGAATCTGAAAATTTGTGTGCTCAGCTTCGCAAAGAAGCTTCTCGAGCAAAACGCTTATCAAATCCAATGGCTAACTTTTTTTGATAGTAATACTGATGTTCAAGCCTTAATTGAAATGGCCAAAAAGGACTTGGAAAAGAATAACAAAGAAGTTGAAAAAGTTCGTAGAATATCGTCCGTGACAGTTAAGGATGAAGATGCTGATAGTGATGATCAGGATGATATAACTGTGACTGGTAACGATGACGACAATTCTTCCGATGACGATACTGATACAGAAGAGTCAGAAAATCACGATGAGGAGCTTGTGGAACTCACCTCAGAAATATCATTAAAACAAAAGCTAATTGAAGAATTGGAGACATCACAAAAGCGTTTACACATTATGAAACAGCAATATGAAAATAAACTTATATCCTTACAAAATCGTATTTATGCTACAGAGGAAGAAAGAGACAAGGTTTTGAAGAATATGAGTCCTGCAATTGGAACCAAATCTCCCGGTCAAAACGCCGATAAAGTTACACGGATTAAAGAAGAATATAAGTCTAAGCTTGAGAAACTTCAAGGGGAGGTCAAAAAACTTCAGGCTGCCAAAAAAGAGCATGCCAAATTACTTCGAAATCAATCCCAGTATGAGAGGCAGTTAGACAAGCTAAAGTCAGACGTTATTGATATGAAGCGATCTAAAGTTAAGCTTGTACAAAAAATGAAGGAAGAATCCAATCGTCATAGAGAATTAGAAAATAGACGAAATAGAGAACTCAGTCAAATGAAAAAGACTTCTCGAAAAAATGAATCACGAATTCGCACACTTGAGAGTGAAAAAAGAATGAAAGATGTTGTTCTTAAACGTAAAACAGAAGAAGTTAATTCATTAAGACGAAACGCACGTCGAATAAGTCAAATGCAAACTATGTCATCAAAGCATAAAATGAAATTCTCAATCAAGTACGCAAAAAATAAATGGCATAGTATTGAAAAACAAATAATGAAAGTTGCCCTCAATCGTCAGGCTGTGTCACGACTTGAGAACGACATGGAACGGTGGCTAAAAGAACGTGAAAAATTGTCTCATAAACTTGACAAAATGTCTTTGAAACGTAAAAGAATTGCTCATGAAAAAGGAGAAGAATCTACTTTGGTTGAAGATCTTGATGATCAAATAGAAAATTTACGGGCAAATTTAAGCTATCTTCATGATAACATTGTAGAATGCCAACAGACTATTGTACAAATGGAACAGGCTGAAGACCCTGAAGATGAGGATGAGGGCGGAGTAACAAAGATAATTAATATTACAGAGTTACAACTTGATGAAGCCAAATATCTCATGGAAAAGCTTCTTTCTATGACGATAAGCCAGTCCTGTCTAGCCACACAAAAGGTATATTTAATATATATTAGCTCTTTGATTAGACTTAATCTTAAGTTTAGAGCGCTCATCTATTAATTTTTGAATTTCTAATTTGTTCCTCTTTTTATACTTTTATTGAATGTTTCAATATATTTAATTTTTTTAAAGGATGGTGCTGTCCGAGAAATCGAAAATAGAATGGCCCAAGCATTGAAACAAAATTCTCTTCATCAGCAATTGCTTCAACATATGATTGAGCAGCAAGATCTTGAAGTTTATGATTTGATGCTTCTTAATGAGCAAGGTGACTCCGAATCGGAGTCCGATAATGAAAGTAACATTTTCGTAAGCAACTCTAGTGAACAGCAGTCGTCAGTCTTACCAAATAATGTCACTTCAGAATTCATGTCCGAAGATAATGGTTCAGATTCATCTATGGGAAGAAGAGAAAAGGCTAGGCGAAAAATGACAACAAAGGAAGATTTGTTGTTTAATGATACGGATGTTCCAATATCGCCCAAAGCTGAACTAATAACAAACGTTCAGAATACATTTTCCCGCTCTTTAAGTTTTACTAAAGGTGCTGGTCTTAATACTGAGCTCATGTCTCGAAGTAGGAGCTTTATAAAGCCTGATAACAACCGTTACAATATCATGAGTTCCTCCATGGACCAATCAGCTTTTTCTAGACTTGCTCCTGTGTATCAGCCTTCACCAGTTCTTGGACGTCGTTCCTTGGATCGTCATCAAATTCAGAGAAAAGCTTCTCCAAAATCTACGAGAAAATTCAGCTCAACTTTAAGACTAAACGATCAGGAATCACCTCCTGGTTCTCCGCCTAGCTTCCGACGAATTCATAGGGATTCCGATCCTTCTATTTCAGGTGGTCGTAATGTATTCAATCGACTTCTTGCTGGTACTTCCATTGGCCAGCCTTCAAAACTCCCTGAAAAAGGGACAATTATTCCATTTCAGGGTAGAATTGGTCCTAAAAGTCCTCTTATATGCTGCAATGTAGCAGAAGGACATTCTAAAGCTGTTTTAAGTGTCTATGCAACAGATGAATACCTCTTTAGTGGATCAAAAGATCGTACTGTTAAAGTTTGGGACCTGTGTCGGAAGGAAGAAGTCCAAAGTTTGAGTGGTCATCCAAATAATGTGGTTTGTGTGAAATATTCTAAACAAACTAGACTAGCATTTACAGTGTCTTCTGCTTTTATTAAAGTTTGGGATCTTAGAATGAGTACTGCTATTTGCATCAAAACTTTAAGTTCCAGTGGCCTTACTACTAACGGACCTGTTCAAATTAATAGTACTAATCGAACTCTTGCAATGCCTCCTGGTGAAACAAGTATAAACGATATCGCTCTAGGCGAGTCAGGATACGACCTATACTCTGCTGCTGCAGATAAAGTGAGAATGTGGGACTTGAGAAAGTTCCATTCTATTGGCAAGCTGAGTGGTGGCCACCAAGCTGCTGTTATGTGTCTAGAAACCGAAGGGTCCCTCGTTGCCACTGGGTCTAAAGATCACTATATCAAAGTCTTTGATGTGTCCGATAAACAAGGAGTTGTTATTGCCCCCTGTATGAATTTAACTCCTCCACATTACGATGGGATACAGTGTCTAGCTATGTCAGGTGATTCTCTGTTCTCTGCATCAAGAGATTTCTGCATCAAGAAATGGGATTTGAAAAATCAAGAAATAGTAAAATCTGTTAATAACGCTCATAAGGATTGGATTTGTGGACTTGCGTTTTTGCCAGACTCTCCTATTGTTGTGTCAGGATGTCGGGCGGGTATACTTAAGTTATGGTCTGCAGATTCTTTGTCTCTAATTGGAGAAATGAAAGCCCATAATTCAACTATTAACACAATAACTACGAATAATCAACATGTTTTTACGGGTTCCAATGATGGTTCAATTGGAGTTTGGAGAATTCGCAACAACTATGATAAAAGCCCTGACTCTGAGTCTTCTTGACATAAGTCTATATTGACGGGTTCCTTCCATTCTTCACCGTCTAGGAGATCTTATATTTCACCTTCCATGACCGGTAGTTTGACAAGACTTTGATCTCTGTCCTTTAATCCTTCCAGTGTTATTTTTTAGTTATGATTTTTTATTATATATTGTTTAGTTAATTATTATGAATTTTGTTTTTAAATGTCATGTTCCTTACCACATAAAGGTGAGGAAATTGATCATTCCTTTAGTTTCTTTTTGCAATCCTGGGTTATTCTTTCTAAAAACTAAACATCAAGTTTTCCTAAAAAATAACAAAAACCACAACTTTCTGTCTGTCCAAACACTTAGTATTCATCATCAACTTTAAGTAGTAATATTTTTTCAATTAATTATGGTTTATACAGATTAATGGCCTTTAGTCTATATACTATCATGAATGGCTGATGGTTCTATTCGTAAATAATATTATAATGTGATAAATATTCCTTGCATGTAAATCAGTCATACATACTCACTTGCTTGCTTCTACCAAAACCGTACTACTACTTCGAGTAGTTCTCTATATACGTATAGTTATGTATGTATAATGGGAACTCCTTTTCCAAAATGAAAATTATTAACTGTGTACATTCCATTTAAAATTAATTAAACATTCGCATTTTTTTTTTTTTTTTTTTTTTTTTCATTAATAAAGATATTCCACCTTTAATAAGTACATAATAACCATAATAAATAACATATTATTATTCATGTCTTCTTTTTTCTAACTACTGAAATACCTAATTAATTATTATTATTTATTTATGTGCGTAGATTCGTATATATTTTTAATCGTTCAGATTGTTACTAAAAATTTAAAAAAATAAACCATTTTTTACTATGAAGACAAATCCATACAAAGACGTTCCTTATTTCATGTTGCTAACTAGACTACCCACCCCACTCCTACACAAAAAAACAAAACATTTTCCGATAGGTATAATTAAAATAATAACTTTGGCTAAATTTGATGCCTCTCCGGCATTTTGAATTTTTAGGCCTCTTGTACTCTCTCAAATATGATGTTATGAGTCTGAAATCGTACTTTTTATTATTATGGGCTCAGTGATATGCTAAATTTAACCTTTGTTGCATGAAGTGATATCAGTGTTGAATCATTGAGCACATCATAGATCTCTTAAATGATACAAAATTAGGTCCACAATATTAAAAATTAACCATTTCAACCATTAGTTACATTTTTTTAAATTAGAATGGATGGTACACACATTAAAATAGCTTGAGAGGCCTGAAAAGGCTGCAGTAAAAAAAAATATTATTATGAAGACCGAGCAGTCTCATTTACATATTACACGGATTTAACTTGTCATTTTACTGGAGGTGGATCGGACTAGAAAATATCGGACTTCGGGCCAAAATGTGAGAATCTATACAAAAAGAAGTATTCCAATATATTATACTCATGAGAGCTAAATTTTTTTAAACATCAGAATGTAATAAGTACTAATTGATGAAGTCAAATATCACACAAAAACAGCGTTCGCATATAAGGTTATATATTTATATGTTGCACTTAAAGTAAGAAATCCATTAATATGAAAAATAACTAGTTAATGTGCTTAATAACTGAAAAAGATAGTTAATGTGGGAAATCATTGAAATCATAAATTTTACATTATTTTCTGGGACCCTTTCCATAGACACAAATTGATGCTTGGCTCATGGGATATGCAGCATGTCCACAGGGATTGATTAAGAGTAAGCACACATCGTCAATTCATTTATTACAATCATAAATGTCATCCACTGTAACCCCGGTTCCTATAACAACCCACGGGTTGTCTTGCGTGCCAGCACGACTAACAGGTTGGAACTCACCGCCAACTCATGTAATATCATCGGAGGTGCTATCCACTATAGCCTCGGTTGATATCCCAGCCCACAGGTTTTGTTACGTGCCAACGCGACTAACAAGCATTACAATTCGTTTTTTTTGTCGAGTTGGTACGCAAGACAACCCGTGGTCCAGGAGATCAACCCTGTCTATAGTGACGTCTATGATGATAATACATGAGTTGTCTCTGGGTTACAACCCGTTTGTTAGACGCGTCCAACATTTTACTAGAAATTATTTATTTTTTTCGGTTTTTTTTTTGACGTTTCCTAAATGAACAAAAGAAAGAGGACATGAGTACAATTTCCCCAGAAAATCTTATTTGTTATATTCTAAATTCATGCATGCATCGTCAAAATTACGTGATGTTGCTATTAAAATCTGTAGCCAATTAAGTATGCAGTAAGTATTCTTGGACGTTGTAAAGTTGTAAGTAAATCAAATACTTAAAAAAATTATATATAATAAGAGGTCTGAAACTTTGGCAAACTTAGTTTTTTGATTGACAATAGGCAAAAATATTTTTTTTGCAGTTAAAATATAATAACAACCTCTAAAACAGACTAGTCCATTTTTGCTCACTCAATATAATTTAACTTTAAGGTCGATACATTAATAAGATAATTGAATCTTTTGGTTCAGTTTTAGTATCAAGATTATCCTTGAAAATTATAATTTTCCTTCCCTTTTTATTGGCTCTGGTTAAATTTCATAGTCGAACGAGGCTAATCAAGGAAGTCTAGGTCTAATAAATATATATTATTTAGCAATAAATTACTCCCAGAAATAAATAATAAAAGCAAAGACTGTCTGTCAGTTTGTATATTTATTTTATTTGTGTGTCGGATGAGGACTCAATTTTTAACAACACAGGTCATATATATATATATAAAGGAAGTGCATAATATATAAATTAATGAAATTGACTTAGATGAGGTTTAGCAACGAGCGTGTGTATGTAAACCATAGCTCAGTGGGCACTCTAACAAGGACTAGTAAATAGATATACAAGGTTAGACCATCTTATAATCGGGCTTGGTAGAATTTTCAATTTAATGTGTCGTACCGACTGCTGGCAAGACAAACTGTTTGGACAAAACACGCAACCACTCATACACTATGACGTCAATATTAAAAAGCGTGGGGGAAGTCAAATATCAGTTGTACAAGGGTTATGGTATAACCTTGTATTTCTATTAACCTTGATTGATTGGTTTATTAGTTTGACTTTTATGACCCCACAATTAGTAATGATTAAAGAAGTAAAAGGACTACAGTCAACAGCTGACTCAATTATCTATCCAGTCTTTCTTTCTAATTGTTCCTATAGTTTTTCTATTCTTGAGGAAAGAACATCTAAATATTGAGTAGCTTCATGTGAATGTGATAATAAAAAACGGATTGATACACTGAGGATTTGTTGTGGAGTTATCTTCTATATTGTTAAAGCTAAGTTTGTCTGTTAGTTGATCCCCGATTACTCCGCGAAATGTTGGGTACTACTGCAAGTATACTAATATAAATTTTTTAAGAGTATACCTATTTGGTATTTTTATCGTACATACTAACAATTGTACTTGTTCTTATGGTTTGTGTTAGCACAAACACATCTTGTATCCTTGGAAATGAAAGAAACATTAAAGTGTACTATTTATTTAGTAAACGGTACGTAGTTTTATTTGGTAAAGCTAAGTACCGTTACCGTATAGAAAGGAAATATAGGCTGGAATTACTTCGATGACAATTCTCAATTCTACTCCTAGAAACGATTTTCACAGCTCCCGAGCAAACCCTCATTGTTATTCTCCGTCTTTCATGTGCACACACACTAGTTTTTACTCTCTAATTACTAATTAGTTGCTCCCTTCTCAAGAATTGATATAATAATTATTGCAGGTTTGGAAAATAATAGACTATTCAGTTTGCAACTAGGATACCTTTTATAACCTTTAATTAATTAAAAAAAGATATATATCTATTAATTATGTAATTTAAATAAAGTTGATATCGTTCCTCTCAAGTGCTTTATGGATCTTGGATAACACTAATTTACTTTGAGACTACAATGACTTGGTGATAGAGAAGAGAAAGAAAATTTACTTTTCAAATGTAAAATTCCATGAACTTAACTAAATTTGGATGATTGACGATATAGAGTGGGATATTGCAGGAGATAAGCATCTTGGTCATATTAGCAGTAAAATATAAATGTTTATATTATTTAATAAATAACTATTAATTATTATAGACAGTATATAATATGTTATATACTGTCTTGAGATGAGAACACATATTATTTCAATTTATAAATGTTGTATACCCAAGACTGGAAAAATAATGACGAGGGACAGCTTTTATTACTGGTCAATTTAGCATCCAAAAAAATTCGCTCCCGCTTTTTGGTACATATAATTCACTAGTGTTGGGATTCAGTCTGGAAATCCTAGACCGGTCTAAGACAGTTATGATTTTTATTTGACCGAACTAATTCAATCCCTCAAAAAGTTTGGTTTAGCTAAATCGGTCTTGTAGAAAAATTCGATCAAGATCGGTCCATAGGATTAAATCAAGCCTAGTTGGGTGCTAAAAATCGGTCTTATTTATAATTCGGTCTAGACCAATTTTACATATGTGTAATTGGTTAAAGTAATTTGTTCTAATTGACAATACGGTACAATGACGTAATACGATGTTTAAACAGAGATAGTTAGGAAGAATTTGCATCCTGTCGTCTTTCCTGGAATATAGAACTCTAGATTCGAGCATCTCTTGAGATGGACAATAAAATCAGGAATATATTCTTTTGATTCCATTGTTCTTCTTTTTCTTCCAACTATTTGAGAACACAGAAGTCAACTTAATCCGGTCTAAAGGAACTAAAAATCATCAAAGAGGCCTTAGATATTGTCAAATTAAAAGCATATGTAAATTGTTATATATTTTAGTTTTATGGTAATAATTTCATAATGTAACATGAATAGATTCAGTATTATTCTGAATGTTATATATATACAGTATTTGTTCTATACTGAACATAGATCTTTGTTTAATATGATGAATTCATAAAAGCGATTTATCTGAAAATGATAAGAAAAAATTTGATTTCTGATAATATGAGTCTAGAAACAATCAGTCCAGACTGAGAACAAAAAAAATTGGTCCATCAAGTGAGTCCTTTACATAAAGTGAAAACGAAAAATATCGCTCAACGGTCTAGGCCGAAAAATCACTGAAGACCGAACCTAAAAAAATTTGGTGCTGGACACTATTATTCATCTGAGAATTTCTACATTAACATCTCTGTTCAGTTGATGAACGATGGCCGATGGAATAAATACCTCATAATTTCTAAAGCAGGAGAGTAAAATAGCGGGCCAGCTCTCAGACTATTCCAAAAGAGGGTGTGTGAAGAGATAAAGAGAGAGGGAGAAACTCTGAGAGTTATGTAAACCCTCATTGTAATAAGTAACAATCAGCAAACATCTCGCCGGGACGTGCACACACTTCTCTTCCTGGATAGCTTTTCCATATTTGTGGCCTCCCAATCAACTCCAAAATGTCTCCAACAGCTTCTGCTCCCAAATTAGAACCAGAATCCCATCCTTTGACTCAGCAGGTTCGAATGGTTCTCCTCGGTCCTCCAGGATCTGGCAAAGGAACTCAAGTAATTCATTTTATTTTCCACTCTAATAAGTAATAACTTAACTCCACATGGTAGCTGACAAAAACATAAGGGCAGAAATTGGCCATACTTAGTTTTTCCATCATTTCTGCTATGAAAAGAATATATAATACCTTAACAGAAATAATTTTTATTCTTCTCTTGAACTATGATGATTCTTTATTTATGCCCTTGGTCTTGTACGAAAGGACAAATTGAATTGTCTGATATTGCTATTAATTATACTATTATTGAATTACGGATTAAATTCCCACTTTGAAAATGTTCATGATACTAATTACTAAATAATAAATATGTTCCCATTGATAAATGAATAATAAGTATTAACAACCCTTGATTTCAGTCTCCCAAGTTGCGAGATCACTACAATGTTTGTCACTTGTCCACGGGGGATCTCCTCAGACATGAAGTCCGCAATAAAACTCCATTGGGAAATCAAATTAAGGCTGTTATTGATGCGGGTAAATTAGTCTCCGATGAGACTGTTCTCAAACTTGTCGAAAATAACTTGGACAAGAAGGAATGTGAAAATGGGTTTTTATTGGATGGTTTTCCACGAACGGTTCCTCAGGCTGAGCAATTAGATAAACTTCTACAGAAAAGAAATGAACCAGGAGTGGACGCGGCTGTAGAATTTGCCATTGATGACTCATTGCTTGTTCGAAGAATATGTGGACGTTGGTTTCATATGTCTTCGGGTAGATCCTATCATGAGGAATTCAAACCTTCTAAAGTACCGGGTGTGGATGACGTAAGTAACTTGATCTTAAAAAACATTATTTAATTTATATAAATTTAAGTCTATTGACCTCATTAGTCTGATCTTGATCTTTGGAATCTTATCATTCCATTTTTCAATAAATGTAATTTTTTTAGTGTAGATAGTTTTTAAATGTTCATCGATCCCCCCTTCTTCCGTATTAACAACTTTAATATGACATATGTAATAGTTTACTTATGTCTTATAAGTCCTAAATATATTTTTTATTGGGTAGCAAATAAAATATTTTGAATATTCATATTTTTATAATAACTTGCTCGACTTTGTCTCAATGAAGTCAGTATTTCTACTCTGAGTGAATGAAGTGTACTCTTTGACTCGTACAACTTATCTTAGATCTATATAATATTGTTATCAATTTATAATTATGATATGACTAATATATACCTAAATGGGAATAGCGAAGTTGAATTGAATCGTGTGAAGATTTTCTAATAAATATTTTTAAAAAAAGAAGTGATTTGCCATTGGCGTAACATCTATTTTGTATACAAGTTGACTAGTTAGACTAGTATATTTATGTATTAGCCAATTTTCGTATTCCTTGTTAACTATTGTTTATATCGTCTACTTACTAAAAATGGCTTAACTGTTAAACTGTTTGTAATATAACTTTTTAGAAGGAAAAAAGCCCCAAAGTAAATTCAGAATATAATTTTAAAGAAAGTATTCATATGGCGTCATTATTGTTGATGTGACCCATTTTTGGGCTTAAAAAACCTAGTTTTATAAGAATATAAACCCTTTTTTCATTAATATTTAAGGGAATAGTAAACTATTGGATGCCAAATTGGGACCAATTAATAAAATAACTTAAACCTTACTGCCTATTAAAAATATATCCCTCGAATGTATAGTTTTATTATTTATCAGAGTCTAATATTTTTTTTAAATATTCCTATTTTCATATTGTAGACAGTAAGTTAACACTATTACACAGGAAAGAATAAGATATTTTTCTCTAATTAACTTAATTTTTATCATCCTTAATCGATCAAAAATATTTAGCGTACAAATCTAGCCATTTCATCAGAATTTTTAACATATATTAGTTGGATTTAATTATAATATCACTGTTTATCTTTGGGATCAAGTTGTATTTTTATTGTTAAAGACATTTGTTGAAGTTTCATTAAGTTTTATTGGAGATTTATACCTTTCAATTACTAAAATATCAACTATGTGTTCCCAATATGGCATGGCGTTGCTTTTAATTGTGATGCAATATATGACATTAGTGAAAAGACTCTATATAGGCTTAGGCTACCAAATATTCATATACGTTAGACCCTCGTTCAAACTATCTAATATGCTCAACATATCTAAGCTATCAATATCAATTTAATACATATGGCATAATTATTAAATTATATTTAAACAATGTGATAATATTTTCGAACTGCCTCACATTTTTAAAGATAACAAAGTCATTATTGCTTTTTGTGTATTTAGTTATATAATGTTAAACAATCAATATAAAAATATTTTTATTTATTCATTTAATAAAGGTCACGGGTGAGCCACTAGTTAAACGACAGGATGACAACGCAGACACACTCAGAACTCGCTTAAATACCTACCATAATGAGACAATGCCTCTAATCGATTACTACCAAAAAAGAAGAATTCATCGACGGATAGATGCATCCATGGACTCATCTACTGTTTTTGAAAATATCAAAAATATTTTTGCAGATTTAAAAAGTACGTTGACTGAAAGTAGAACTTCCGTTCTTTAAGTCTATATAAATTATTATTCATTTACCTAGTTCATTTTGTGGGCAGGGCAGATTTGCCTAAATGTCATTTACTACAAATTTAACGCTTAGTGATGCTTTTATCTTCAATTTTTTTGTATGAAAATCATTATAATAAATTAATTAAATTATGTTTACCGTGTACCACAAATAACATTTTAGTGTTCAAGTCTGGCAAATTTTATTACCTTTCAAGGCAGTCACCATTTATAAAGTAAGTCTGACCAATATATGTGTATTTTCAAGTCGATGCCAATAAAAATATATTTGTGTCTATAGTAAGCTGGTCATGACTTTCCATTTTCTTCAAATCTTTAAGGAGCAAGTGGAAGTTTATAATATTGAAAAATGGGTTTCATCAAAATCTATTTCAATATTTAAAGAAATAATGATTCTTCTAAAATATTTACCACTTTTACAATGGACTTCTTAAACTAGGTATCCAAATAACCCTTCAAAGCGTTTTTTTAAACCATTTTTCAATTATTATGTATTGGCATATCGATTGTGTTTACAGTCGTGTCCGAAAGTATTGATATCCTCTCTTTTTTTTCATAAAACTACGACTCAAGCCTAAGTTAGAAGGGTCATATAAAATATTACTAGTTTTTTTTTATAGACGAATATAAATGATGATTAGGATCATAGCAGACATTAATTTATCTATTTTTACCTTTAAATGGTTGTTCTTAGATATATGTAAGTATTTGGTACCTTGGATCTACGACTTCATTGTAAAACCTTTTTTTCTTAAATTAATTCTGGTTTATACGGATTTTTGAGTATTCTTTAATCATTATTACAAAATCTCTTAAAATTAACGGACATTCAAAAATAAAAACTTTCGAAATAATATAGATTATAATGAACTAATCGTTTTTTATATTCATCTATTATAATCATAGGGAAAAGTTTGTTAGTAACATTTTGACCCGAGTCTTGTTTATGTGAGAGTAAAAATTTTTATTTAAAAAAATTGTGATTCTGTACTTTTGAATATAACTGTATTAAGAAAATATATCAGCTAAAAGGAATTTGATTCTTAATCAAATTATATATTTTTGTTCATTATTTATTAAAATTACTGAATAAGATTTGTGTGCATGACTATATTAAGAAATGCTTAAAAATAATTTTATTACATCGTTATTTTTGTCCAATCTATTTTTGATTTTTTTATATTTGCAGAATTCGGTCCTAATATAAAAACATCTTAGTTACTCTGAATCAAACGGATTATTTATGTATTGTGCTGAGAAAAGTCATAAAGATATTTGCTTCAATAATTAATCATTGTTATTCTTTGACATTATTGATTTATTATTTGTAAAGTGATGAATGTTTTCAATTAAATCTTTCTTTTTTTTTTAACTTTTTTTTTCTAGTTCAAAGTCACCGTATATTTCTTTCCTATGATTGATATTGGCATATTAAGAACTTTAGATTGAATAATCTTACATTAGTAAGATATTTTGATTTTGCTTTTCATTTAGTTTATTTTTAATGAGTATCTTTATGTGTTATGTTAAGGGTCAATTGACCCATTTCAATTTTTGGCTTGGCCGAGGTTATATACTGATTAACCTCTTCATTTCAATATAAAATGTTTTGACTTTTCTTCATCCGGGTCAAGTACAAGTGGGTATAATTAGAAAATTTTGAAAGGACGTGGAATGGTTGGACATTGTTTGTTTATAAAAATGCTGTTACGGGTCATTTTGATCTGGATACTTTATATGGGATTCAGATCCCGAATAAACTTATTCCTTTTGAGTTCATTTTTTTGTCTTCCAATTACATGTTTTATTATTTGACTGCCATTCAAGATAAGAGTGTGTTGTTGAGGAACTTATATTTCTTAGTCACTATTCTTTTAATTTCTTTGTTATACCCATCAAAAATAAGCTCTCACACGTTAGGAACCGCGATGGTGATGTAGAGGAAATGACCTTAAACATAATCAGTGTAATTTTAATACTACATAATATAAGGGTTTATACTTTTTTTCTTCTCAAGAATGAACTTAGTAACTTGTATTTCTAGAATTAATTATTTTGTACACCTGCTATTTTTCAATATTAAATTGTAGTTGTTTTATATAAAAATCATAACGTTTAAATTAGGTTTTTGAGACTAGTGCGCTTTCCTCTCGAACCACAATCGAGATGGTTTTCCTTACTTACAAATATTCTGATTATTGGCTATTCCATATAATGTTGTATTTTGTCTTTAAAAATTCCCGACTTCTTTTGTATTTTATTTAAACGGAGTGAAATAGAACCTCAGACAGAAAATTAAATTTTTGATATTAAAGTCTTTCCTATCTGAATCACATAATATTTTTTATAATATGTTCACAATCCACTCATATTTCTTCACTAATTATAATATGGATGTCTCTTATACAAGTGGCTCAATGGCGGAACATGTTATCTTTTGATGATTTATCTGTCCACCTATTTTTAATCCACGTAAAAAAAAAACAATTTGTGAAGTGTTCAAAAACTTAAGTAATATTTATGTTGTCCCTTTCAAAGTAATTCCCCTCAGATACAATACACTTGTACCAACGCTTTCTCCAATTCTCGAAGCACATTTCGGTATACCATTGAGCTCTTCTAGTCATGCAGTCTTTATCTCCTCAATCGTTGCTAATATCCGGCCTTTCTTATGTCTCATCAGTTTTTGGGAACAAGAAAAATGAACATAGGACCAAATCCGGTAAATAGGGTGGCTGAGGCATAATTGTAGTGTTGTTTTTGGCCAAAAAATCTCGAAAATTCTTTTGGTTAAAATTAAGCAGTTTCGGAACAAACTTCGCTGACACTCGTCTCATGGGCAAACCGAAGGGGAAAAAATATACGGCACGAGCCAACCGATATGTTAATATCCTCAGAAACTTCTCTGATAGTGATTCGACGGGTTTCATCTGTTGTGGACGTGCTAGGGCGTAGAGAGTGGGGCTGGTCACTCGCATCTCCCAGAGTTTGTACCACTTGTTAACATTTTTTTTACTCAGAACATCGTACGCCAAGATCAATATTTCCAAGTATTTTGGAGTACTTAATTTAATTTTTTACAGAAAAACTTCTTTGACCCATGTTTTTCAATAGAAAAACTTCTAACCGTTATGACTCTCACAAACAAACTAAACATATTATTTAGCTGAAACAAAGATACATGTTCGTAGCGAGTGTACCAACATAAAAAAATTGAGCATACAAATGTACCATTCCCACGAAATTTGAAGTCACCCTACTTTTTGAACACACCTCATAATTATCGAATTCGTTTTTTTTAATATTCAAACACACTGATATATTTAGTACAAGATCTACAGTCATTTAATTCGTAATTTGACGAAGATAAGATATTGAGGAACGTCAAAGTATTCTTATTGTAATCAATTCTTGATATATTGAAGAAATACCCTTTACCCAATCAATGTCGTTCCGAGAAGAAATAATGAGTTGCTACTACTACTCGAGGGCTTAATTGCCAGGAGGATTTGCTCAATAAACATGATTGTGAATTTGAAGCTTTTCTTTGTCCATTAAAGATGATATATTCTCTAATTTATTTTAAATAGTCTTTAAAATACTGAGCGTCGATGGATGAGCTTTTTTCCATAATTTTAGTGATGAAAAATATATTATGTTTTTCTCCATGGCTTGACTTGTTTGGCATTAATATTTCTTCTATATACTAAAAAAATAGTTAGATTCCATTAAATTATTAAGCGTAATTAATATTTCGGAGATATCGAGATAAAAGTAGATGTAATGGAATATGACACTAATTTTAATATTGAAATAAATGTTAAATGAATATAAACTTGAAAATAATTACAACTATGTATATTACTTCATAAACAGATTCAAAATGGAATAATGAAAGGTTATACGATATTAAAATGATTGTAAACGATTGAATTCCTTTTTCAAGTCTGCATATTTTATGGCACCACTTCGTATCTTCTTCTTAGATCACTAGAAGGTTGGTTGTACTGGCTGGGATTGCATTACTCCAAAATTATGAAGCACGGCAATTGCAACAATTACGACCAAATAATTGTCTTAGACACAATTAAACATAATTTTCCAGGATTTAAATAGTAAAATAGTTATATTAATAACTTGAAGCTATTTATCAAGCATTATATTTCTTCGAGACTCGAGAGATACGGTCGATATTGATAACTATCGTCTCCAATGACAAGACTTTTGAACCTAAAGGGGAGTACAAAAGGAATTATTCTCAAAAATTCTGCTTTTTTGAGTGTTGTGTCTTGATGAGATTACTACACACAAACTGAATGTAGAGGATCCAGCATGACCGAGAGAGAATGAGGAGAGAGATCGTGGAGGAATAAGTGATAAAAGTGATAAATTCTATATACACATATGGATAATCAATCGGGTACTACTCTGTCATGTAAAATGATGACATGGTTTTATATAGGTAGAAATTAATATAAGTACACACATAAATATACAACTGATTTCATATAAACACGATAGTAAAGAAGAAAGGGGAAGAGTGAAGAACTACAGGGTGTCCACGATAAATTAGAACTATCTTAAAATTCAACCTGCTTGATAAAAATGGAATTTGGAGTATATTTGATATCATGAAAAATTTAGACATGATATTAAACAATAAATTTATTCAACATGTCCTCCCTCAGCAGCCACCATCTTCTCCATCCTGCCCCTAAAGGATTTGCATGCCCTGATGACTTCCGCGGTTTCGACAGTATTCCACTCCTTCTTAATTGAGCCCTTCAGGGCCGCGATGCTCTTGGGGCTGACCTTGCACACCTCCCTCTCCAACTTCTCCTACCAGTAGTAATCACACGGATTGAGGTCGGGTGAGTTGGAGGGCCAGGTGTTGCAATCCCAGAAAGTGATGTCGTGAGAGTTGAAGAGGTTAGTGGTCCTCATGGCGATGTGTGCGGTGCTGTAGATGACACCCAGGGTCATCACGGAGGCCGGGAACTTTGTGGTGAAGACTGCAGGGGCCTCTTCTCTCTCCTTGGCAAGCCATCTGTCATTCTGGACGTTATAGCTTCTGTCGACAGTCCAGTTCTTCTCGTCGGAGAAAAAAATGATTCTTCCTCCATGGCTCTTCAGGTCATTGAGGAGACGCTTACCGTTGGTGAGCCTGGTGGCCTTTATGGATGCCGTGAGGATGTGTGACGTGAGTCCCCGGCGAAGCCTTGATGGACTTCCGGAGGCCTTCAAGGAAGTGGGGAGTGCGGATTCGGTCACTTCTCATGTTGTGGGCCTTGCGGCAGACCTTCCCCTCAACTTCCCAGGTATTGAAGACCCGGTACACCGTGGTCTTGGGGTAGTTAAGAAGCTTGTAGATAGCAGAGGGCTTGTGTCCCGCGCGAGCCAATTCGAGGATGGCGTCTCTCCTTGCTTATTCCATGATGACTATTGTTTGTTGTCAAAACAATTGGGGTGGAAGTTATAATGTATTGTTTATTAGTATGATTTAACCCCGAATATCCACATTATGGATTTGGATGAAGTTTAAAGTAGTTCCAATTTATCGTGGACACCCTGTATATGTTCAATGGGCAATAATAATACATCACAATGAGTAAATCTAAGCCAACGAGCTACGATATTGTTAGTTACTACTTATTACAATATTATAGACATATTAGTTATCTCACTATGTAACTAATCGCAAATAATTGGTACATTCGACGTATTTATCTTTATTTTATCACGCATCATTTCATTAAAAAAAATCACACAGAAAAAAAAGTCCAAAATCATCTGGTAGTTAGTCAAATAATTCAATCATACCAACTGCTATTTATCTCTTAAGTCCTCCAACACTATAATTTTAATGTTATTTATCCACAATTTTTAAAATGAATTAGATACATATATTTCCTAATAGGAAAATCCTAAAAAAAATATCATTTTGTTCTTTATTATAATATTACTAAGTAATATTATAATACAAAAGCTTAGCTAATACTATACTTGGTATTTGTATATGATAGCCAAAATTTATTCATAGAAATAATATGATGACGAATATATACGACAAGGAATTGTATTCCTGTCCTTTAGGAAACGGAGCATAAGTTTTTTATAAGTTTACAAAACTTATTTGTTATTACTTTCTGTATTTTTCAAAAAGAATAAATTATAAAATAGGTATGACGTAACAAGTGAGATGAGTGAATCGACAGCTGACAATAAAATACAAGGGGGTATTTTTGTGTTAGCGAGGTAACGCCGTGATTGATAGAGAAATATAATATCCCTTGCAATTTTGAAAACAATTATCGATTTTGAATACCAGGATCTAGGCCTGTAAGCGTTCCGTTCAATTTTATTTTCTTCGTTCAGCAATTATTTGCGTTCCGAGTTTTGTTCCACGTTCGATTCATAAAGTAGTACCATATGCACTATACGACAGCAAATCGCCACTTGCACTTTGATAGTGTCAGGCAGGCCTCATTTGAGAACTATGTTTCAAGATTTTTCAACACAATAATCTGGTGAATATTAGCGTTCTTAAGAGGAATAACTAGCTAAAATAAGTATATTCATTGTTGAGATGGAGGCCAAAAGGCTCTAAATAGATTCAATTATATTCAAAACCTGTTAGTGTGTGCTCATAAAAGACAGAGCGTAACCCTGAGGATTTGTTGCGGAGATATAACTGTAAGTCCTTGTTGGACTCAGTGTAGAATTGGAGATCGACATCGGAATAATACTAGGAAATGTCATTGTTTAAATCCTTTTGCCCTTCCTCTCTTGTCACAGCTGATCGTAGATGATCTAATGAAACGTCATGAGTATTATTCTTTCTCTCCTCCAACATATTCTTCAAATTGTTAGGGTTACCATGTTGATTTTCTGTTTCTTTTTTTTTAACATTCCCATTCCAAACTGGATTTTTACCTTTGATTATAATGAAACTTCAGCGACTCAAATGATGTAGTTGGTAGTAACCAAGGTATATTATATATTCCTTGGTGGTAATTACGTTATTTCAGCTGTTGTAGTTTCCATAAAAGACCGATAAGGACTGGTCCTTGATCTGACAAATTTTATTGGGACTGGACTGAAGGACTGCAATCTGTTTAGACCGATCCAACACAACATAACATCTATCTATGTTTACTAATATATAGCAAATACGGGAGACTACTTTGAAAGACTGTATCTAAGCCATTTATGAGTATTTTTCAGTATAATTCTTTTAGATAGGGGATGTACATTGTAAAGCATTGCCTAATACTAGGTATATTTTTTTAAATAAAAACCCATCAATATAGTGGATAAATCAATAATAAATTAATAATTAAGTGGATATTATTATTAAACATAAAATGTTCATATGACAAATATAAGCAAACAATTAGATCTTAATTTGTCACTTATATTGAATATAATAACTATACAATTCAATATATATATATGTTACGGGGAATGTGGAAAATGGAGCAGTTTATAAAATGCCTTTTTAGAGTGGGCAATGTGCAGAATGACCGGGGAATGTGCAAAATGCTTCTCACAGTGGGCAATGTGCAAAATGCCGGGACAATCTATAAAGTTTCGAATAGAGTGGTAAATTGTTATTTTAACTTCATTTACATTGTCAGGTAAAAAGATTGTGGATAATTTAATTATTAAACAATTGATTGCGAGCAATTTCATTATTAAGGATTTGATCTAGATACTATTTCATTGCTAGCAATTTGATTATCTAGTGCTTGGATGTCCAACGTGTAGATTGCAGGCAACATTGTAGCCTGCCGAATGTTTACGTGCGGCCCACTACTAATTCTTACTTAAAGTAGTATTTTGTCGCAGCAAATCTATCATTGTAGCATAATAATCAGTAATCAATTGTCTATTAGTGCCAAAAGAGAGAAAGAGTTCTAACTTGTCCTGCTATTAATGCACGCCACAAAAGGAGTTCTTCACTATGAATAATTATTGATAAATCGTTCGGTTTTATTTGGAGAAGGCCCGGAGATTAACCCCGGTTGATGAGGTGTAAGGTCGTTTTGTTTGGACAAGTTTCAGACCCATATATTCCTATGTGGTGTCTTAAGGAAACTGTCAAGAAGGTATCAAAGAAATGCCAATAGCTTCAGAAGTTATAAATAAAATGACCAATATGGACAATATATACATTGCCCAGGATACCCCGGAAGAAACTATCAAAACTACTTAAGAGATATTAAAAAATCTGGAAAGTGGAGGATTTTATAGCCATAAGATAGCATCTTCACATCCAGAAATTCTTTCAGAGAT